>NW_010510844.1:0-2373 GCF_000687285.1 Phaethon lepturus
GCACCGAAAGGCACGAGGCTCCTCTTTTCCCTCTGCTTGCACAGGCCTTTGCAGACAGACAGACAGCGCGGGCTGACTCTAAAAGCTCCTTGGAGGCACAGGGGGTACAAACAAAAACTTCATTGTCTTTTTAGAATTTGAAACCAGAAATCCTCTTTTTTCCTTTTCTTTTTTTCTTTTCCTCAATTAATCTACTGAACTCTGCACTGTACCCAGTGCTGCGGGGGTCACATCCTCACTTTTTTCAGTTTTAAGCACAGGTTTTAAGGACCGTTCTCCTACCCGGGAAAGTTACGGCTCCGATGAGCTGACGTGGAAATTGAGGGAAAGGAATGAAGCCGGGCAAAGACAAGACTGTTCTGGGTAGCAGCAGCGCAGCGATGCCCGGTAGGAAAGCCAAGGTTTACATTTATTCCCGGCTGGAGCCAAGGGTGAAAGTCCCCTTCGTTCCTCTTTGGGAAGACTGGGCCGAAGGGGTGGTCTTACAAAAACAGCAGCTGGAAGAAGCCCCTTCAAGTGTCTGCGGAGGGACAGTGCTCAAGCGCGGAGGTGTGAGTGGGGTGGGAGCACGAGCAGCTCTTCCAGGGAGACCGACAGAAAGATCAGAGGTGCACGAAGGGTTCATTGGTGTCCCCACAGGGGACACAGCTTGTTAAAGGTGAGCGGAAAAAAAGCACCGTCTCACCTTTTATTAAGGATAAAAGAATCCTTGAAGGGGCTTAGTGGCAATTACAAAGTGCTTAAAGAATATTGATCACGTAGGAAAAAAGGGATAATCCATGAAATAAAAACAAAGTCTTTCAAAGCAACCAAGGTCTTCACGATCCAGCTAAGCAAGAAGAAGAATCAGTCAAACTACTAGTTGAAAATAAACAAACAAACAAAGACCATTCTTGTTTGCTTAAAAGCTCTAAGAGAGAGGTGAAAGATGCATTAAATACTGATGAGAACCATTCAATAAAAACAAAAGTCCGGGATAACTCAGCTGGGGAAAAACGAGATAGCAAATACCACCTTCTGCCTGGCTTTTTGAGGGCAGCTGGTTTGAAATCACGGATCTTCACGCACGTGGCCCCGGGTACGAACGGGCCCATCGCTGATGTATCGCTAAGAGAGACGCTAACGCGCGCCTGAGCCCGACAACCCCCTTTGCTCTTGCTGGAGGCTTTAGGGCTTTTCTTCACTGGGGTGACTGAAATCAGAGAGGCCGTCAGCTACTGCTGCTTTTCCTCAAACCTTTCAGGATTTTATCACTTGCCTTAATATGCTCCAGAAATCAGGTCACCGATCTACGGCTTTTGATTTGTAGGTTGCGTGGAGATAAAAAGGGTTTTTTTTAATTTTAAGATGTTCTCTTCACATTAAGTGACCCCGCATCTGAATCTCAGATGGCTTTCCCGGGGGGACAGTTTCTGTATCCCTGTCCCAAGGCTGAATCTGTGGAAGTAGAAACCCTGAATATTTCAATGTAGAGACACGCTCAGGCCAACCCAGCCAGGGGTTTTTGCCAGGGAATGAGAATCTGCGCAGAAAATCCTTACCTGGTCTAGATATTTCTTCCATATCGGCTCTGTATTCTCTACTGAAAATTCATTCCAGCCATGTTTTAACCTGCGCTGTAGCACAGAAAACTCAGAGAGTCCAGTTTGTAAGTCAACCTAGAAGGAAATATATATATAAAAAACCCAGAACAAACAAACCAACGAAACATTACATATTGTAGAATAGAATATAGAATGTAGAATTCTATAAGAAAACTTCTTAAGGCAAAGTTATGTTAAAAACGTGTGAGTAGGCTGGGCAAGATGTTCATGGTTCAGTTCTCCCACCAAAAAAAAAAAAAGTATCCACTGTGTTTCTGTCCAGGTATTTATTTTTGTTAAGCTATAAAACTTTACCATCAGCTGTCACAGAAACACATAAAGTGAGCACGAGTCAATTTAAAAAAAAAAAATTCTACAAGTGAGATGCCATATAATAGATGACAAATTAGAAATCTAAAACAGTAAAGGAAAGAATTGATTTCTGGTTTCACCGCACACTTAAAGAAAAAACAAAAATAAGAATATCCTGACAAAATTCAAAGAGAACAAATGGAGAAGGAATAAGATGTATTTTGCCTGGGTTTAAAAAAATAGTGAGGTCAGACACGAAAATATTGCAGCGTTACAGCTTTCCCTGGTCACGGGGACTCAGCCCCTCTAAATTTCCATCTATTTTTCACACACGGGGTTACGCGTGAGTTGTAACACCAGACTGTTTCTTTTCCCAAGGGCAAGCTCCCGTCCAGAGCAGGTAACCGGCGTTTCCTTCCTGAGCCCCCCCGTCCCCCCGTCCGGCAGCTCGAGGGGGCCGGGGCAGAGCGGCCGGTGC
>NW_010510845.1:0-23936 GCF_000687285.1 Phaethon lepturus
AAAGAGTAAGCAAGGGAGGCAGACACAAGCCTTGCAGGGCATGAGGTCTCATGGCTACACCACACAAATCCCATTTCTTAGAGTTTAATCACATACAGAAAAGAGGGAACAGTTAATCAATCAAACCTGATCAGACAAACCTGTCTCAGAGCTGCAGGTGGTTCAACGCTACCTGTGTAGCTTCTGGCCCACGGACTTTGGATTTACTATCAGGACATACAGTTACAGACAGAATTCCCAATTTGAAACTTGCCGGTTGTATCTGTTTGTGTTATTTTCAGATATGAATTCTTTTCTATTTGGTTGCTCTGTGTCTTTAGAGGAGGTTCAGGGTAATGTAGTCACTGACTTATTTGTGTCCTTTATTACCACAGTTCAAGTGGATGCCTTTTGGAAGACATCATCCCTGAGGATACCGCTCGCTGAGTCAGCCTTGTGAGCTCTTGTAATGTACCTGCAGCCAAGCACAAAGAGGATTCACAGCTACTAAATATTTTCTGGCCACTGAAGGAAGAGCTTATCTCAAATGCCGTTCTTGGAAATGAGAGCAGCTTATAGCATCAGCCCTGTTGCTTTTGTAGCAGCATCTCTGCAGCATTTGCAAAACGCATTGCCCGTTAAACAACGTGTGACTAATACGCTTAATGGCTACATTAGAGGGGGCCTCATTTTAACTATTTTTCCTTGGTTCTTGGAGACGAGGCAGTGGGATTAAACTGCAGCAAAAGCCAAAGGCATGGGGTCAACTTTCAAAATGGTGTGTGGCACAGTTGCAAAGCAGAGCATGTTAGAGATGTTAGAGAGAGGAGAAAACTGGACTCACCCAGGCCTTTCTCTGCATTTCTGAATGCTATTACTGTGTATTAATATAGTTTCTGTGCTTACTCAATATTTGGGCTATTGATAGTCTAATGGCCAGATTTATAGCTTAATTGATTAATACAGCTCCTATAAACTCAGCCAAGTCTGCACCACCTGACAGTCAAGCGCTAAGGAATATTTTTGAAGTGTAATTTTGATCATTGCCCGCGATCCATAGAAATGCTGTATTTAATCACCAGACTTAATGGGGAGGTTGTCACTGATGTGAGCACAGAGTAAATTCTGCTCTATCTCTCAATCACATTGACTTCCCTGGTCCCCCCACCCTGGGCACAGGTACCCAAGAGGCAGCACAGTCAGACTCAGCCCAACTTCTGCTATTCCCACTCAGTCCCCGGACTCCAGTTTTGCAGGGGAGGAGCAGCCTCAGGCTACCCTGCACTGTGACTGTAGCTGTGATAGGTGCTCAGGAGCAAAGCCTTACTACACTCTCTTGACTTTCTGCCTATAACTTAATCAAGCCATCTCCTTTGGGAGGTTAAACTTGTAGGCATGTTGTGCTGCATATTTTCAAAAGCATCAATACTGTTCTTTGAATCGAGTGAATCAATCTTTGAAGCCAACCACCCAAGTTCATCCTTCAGGTAACATACGTCTAGTCTTAATTCCATACTCTCAGTTGCTATTTAAACAATTTCCTGCATAGGAATGTTTTATTGCTGATGACACTGACTTTTTTCATTTGTTTAATTCTTGTTCTAAATGAAATGGAAAATCCTGTACAGATAGGTTTATGCATGCCCTTTATCTAAATTTATAAGGGCTTGTGCATTTTCTGGGTTTGTAACAGAAAGTGTTGGCCAGCCTTAGCTGGAAGGGTTTGTTGCTAATGCTGTCAATACGAGTGTGTAATGTATATACTGATAGGACAAGGACTCTGTGCCAGCAGTGACTGTGGAGATGCTCAGCTGTGGTAGTTTGCCCAGAACTTTGCCTACACTATGCTACATACTAGTAATAGAAGGGGCTGCAACTACACCACCTCTCCAGCCTAATTCCTCATACAAATGATTTTAAGTTCAGTGGAACCGAAAGTCCACCGGTGTGATATAATTACCTGGTAAGCAGAACTTTCTGAGGCAATGATTTCACATATGTTGTTCCATATTTGGCTCCAGGTCTACCATTTTCCTTTTTGTTCAAGAGGTCTCACAAAGAACATAGCTTCCACTGTCCTGATCATCATTTCTCTGAGACTCAAACTTGAGTGCCACTGTAATGGGAAAGCCCAGTGGGTGAAGCTCAGGCAAACCTTATACATTTGCTGATGTTCTATAACAAAATAAAGACCTCTGGTTAATGAACTAGTTTAAGAAGCGCAATGAAGTATCAAGAATCCTTCCCCAGCACTTATATTAGAGGATAAGCACTGCTCAGATTGCCTGATCTAGGAGGAAAACTTTGCTCCATTTCCATTCATATTAACACACACAACAAACTCCCCAAGCAGAAGAGCAGAGAAGGAAGAAGACACAAATGAAGCTAGACTGCAGTTCCATCCCCCAAGGACCAGGAGGGTTCTGAGATTTATCTTCATGATTTTTTGTACTCATTGTGTTCCTAAGTTAGGAGGAATACAAAATAAAGGAACCAAAACCGAGGAACTTGCTGACCAGGGATCTGTCCACTACCATGACTGTGACTTGATAAGGGCCAGGGATAAAGCCAATGTATTAGCTAGCAATTTGTAATCCACTGGATTGCTTGACATCTTTATGACTCAGCATCCAGTTTTGCAGCCCAGCGCTTAGCCCATAAGCTTTAATAGAATAGGTTTGATTTAGTCTGTTCCTAGAAGAGCATCTAGCAATAAAGATGTTCTCAAAGTAATGTAGCAAACGTGATAGAAGGAGCATATTTACAGCCAAGCTGGCCTATGCTAAACTTCCTACCACCTAGCCTGGGGCAGAGAGAGGCACACAGTGGGAACACCCTTTGTAAGGCTGCTAGGGTGGCTGGGGGACCACTGCCAGGTGTCCACTGCCGAGAGGGAAGCTCTCCTTGGCAGGAATCAGGCACCAGCTCTTGCGTGAGTGGCAAGCGGTTGGAAGGCACAAGGCACTGAAAGCATCCATTATTGTGGCAACCTGCTGCAGAGCAATCGTTAAAAGATCCCAGGCAGGTAGGGTTCCCTATAACAGGTAAAGAAGCATCCAGAACATTTTTTTAATCCTGATAACCATCCAGCCACAGAATAAACAGAATAGATGGTTTTCAGTTTTTGTCCCTCCTGTTTCTGTTTTGCCATCAGCTGGATGCTCTGCATGAGGCACACAGATGCCGTGGCACTTTGCAGGGACAATCTTTGTCAGTGTTGGTTGAATGAGGCTGCATTTCAGGTGGAGTTTTTTTGTTTCTGTGCTTTGATCTGATCTGGCAGTACATTCTCTAGGAAGAAAACATGAACGGTGAGAATTAATCGGCCTTGATTTGGGATGAGTGAGGGTGGTGGACAGAGCTAAAAGCTGTCTATTATTTCTCCCTTTATTTTTTCAGCTGTTCAGATTTGTTTGAGAGTAGGGAGACCATCTGATTCACTCTCACCATCAGCAGCACTACTAAGAAAATGAGTCAAAAGTGGAACCACAATTCTTTTCTGATGCCAAAGTGTGTCAGAGGCATCCTCTGTCGTTTTGACCAGCCTGGGCACATGCAGAATGGGTGACTAATGCTCATAGCACAGGTTTTACTTCATTCAATTATGTCATCTGTAGTTTCAGCACTTTCTAGGGACTTCTTCACTTCTTTATACTTAAAGGGCATTTTTGCCTAGATGAACATTTAATACTTCACAGATCTAGCCATAGCTAAAAAAGCAAAGTATTAACAAGAAGAGCAAACAGAGACAGTAATTCCTTTCAATACTGAATCTCTTTTGTTGCTGTCTTTGACAGCGACCTACTAAAGAGTCATTGCATGCAGTTAGGGTGTAGCAATTTGTTAGGCAGGACTCCTGAGATCCCTTTCAGCCTGTTTTCCACGATTTTACACACAGGTCAGTTTATTCTAGGTTATTTTCAAACGCAGAAGATGTCCTGTTCTCAGCTGTGTGCGGGAAGGGAGACACAGCTGTCAGGGGCAAGGGGTTGTCTTTTAATTTAATCTTTCTTGCTCTAGTTCACTGAAGTATGTTGTTTATGTTTGCATGGATGGGGGAATAACCTTATTTGTGTTCTGACAATCACTGTGCTGCTTTTCTGGAGGGGCTGATTGCCTCTTAGTGGAGAGGCACCAGGGTCAGCAAATAACTACATTTAAGCATATAGTTATTTTACATTTAAAACGATCAACATACATGTAGGCAAAGCAGGCACAAGAGAGGCAGTCAGCTAGCCTTAACTCTGCCCTGTCATAATACTATACAGTAACCACAAAATCCTGATGATTGCATGGCTGGATTTTTTATAATCTGTTCCTCAGTTCTCAGTTTCCCAGTTTATATTGCCTGAGCTTTGGGTATTTACAGTAGTCCCTTAATGTATTTTACCCTGGAGTTATTGACAAGTGCTTTCAACCTTAAATCCACTTAAATGTAGATTTCTGAAGTGATCATTATACTGTCTTGTTTGTCTCTTCTATTACCCTTCAGAGACTATATAATATTTGTATACTTACATTTATATACCAAAGAAGTGTCTGGAAAACCCCTTGGCTATGGACACATGACGGAGTATCTGAATGGGATTGTTACCCGGTCTCTTCCTCCATTTCTTCTTTTTGCTTATTCATTATATCACATCTAAACTTGTCTTGCTTTTTTTCTTCCTTTTTTAATTGAAGTTTCTCTTAAGAAGGAATTTTGCACATATTTAATATGACACACAAGACACACCATAGTAACGGGTACAAAAATAAACTTGACACTTTTTATTTAGAGATTTGATAACAATACCGTCATCACATTTTCCTGGCTGATAAGGGCAGGATGATTCCTCCCACAGACTCAGGCTGGATGATTTAGTTGATTTTGATAGACTTATGTTCACACTGAATTTTTCCTAACCCTATATTAATTTTGATATGGTTTTGATCTGTTTTAGGGGTACTGGAAATGCTCTAAGTACCTATGTAAGGGGTGTCTCTGAGTCATCTCTTAGAGAAGTCATTCTCCTGCTTTAGACTATCAGGAATTTAAGAAAATTTTGCTGCTAGATATTTATAGGTAAAAAATTAGGCTAACCCTAGCATTTTTGGTCCCATGACCTGGACTGCCCTGTCATTTACCTATGGTAAGAAATCACCATATAAGCACAGTGTGCTTGCTCCAGGCACAGCTACTGCCTGACTCCTGGGGCCCCAGGAAAGGACATTTCCCTCCTCCCCTCCACAAGCTTGGAAGATGCACCTTGGCTGACCAAGGAGACCCTTCAAGGTCTACAGCCAGGTGTGGTCCTGGGGCTGACATCACAGTGCCTAAAATACAGTTTAGAGCTATAAATGTTCTGGACTTGCCTTAATTCAGAGAAAGGAAAGCAGGGCCAGACGTGGGAGTGAGCTGAGCCCCTGGCAGCCCAGCTGAGCTCCATGAACGCTCTGCCTGCTGGGCCATGGTCCTCCACTTACTGAGGTCTCCATGTGCAAAGAGGGCTCATCCACGCATCTGTCATCCACACATCTCATCCACCCACGCCTGGCATACGCAGCCCGGGGAATGCCCTACACACATCTTGCTGTTTCCAGTATTATGTGTGAATATAAAAAACACAGCACTGTTTTTAAACCTAGTGCTGTGTATTTGACGCTTCAGCAGAAGCCTTCTGCAGAAGTACAGAAAATGGTCTTGATGGGAATAAACAGTGTTCTGTATTTTCAAGCTTAGAAGAATCTGGATTTAGACCTGGGATCATCACATGAGTAAAACTCCTCATGCTCAGCGGCGTACGAGTACACTTACGAAGTGGTTAATCTTGGTGTCAGTGGAGTTGTTTGCTGGGAATCCTTTGACAAAGGCCTGAGGGCCGTTGTGTCTCATTGTGTTTATCTCGTTGTCTTTATGCTCCTCCAGAAATTGTTTTCCTCTGTAAATTGTTTTGCTCCTCTATAATTGTTTTCCTCCTCTCACTGTAAATGTGAGATTACATAAACCTCTGCCATTGATGACTGATTGCACCTACCTTGGAAAAGTTTTTAAGGGTACCCTCAGGTTTTCCAAATTTGCCTATAAGGAGTGATACTTGGAAAGGAAAAGAATATTTTCTCATATCACCTACTGCAAATGATCACTCTGAGCTGTTACCTCCTAATTCATTCTTCTCCCTCTCTCCTTCCCTCCCTCCCGAAAGGCCCCGAATCACTGAAATTGCTGTGCTGGCAACCAGTCCATTTGGACTATTACTTCATCTGCTTCTTTCTTCTTCCTTCCCAGGCAGTGTCAGTATCTGGATTTAGGCCTATGATCCTTAAATGGATGAAACTCTGCACACTCAGCAACAGGCAAAGTGCATTTATAAATGGGGTAATCTCTTTGCCCCAGGGGAAGAAATTTTCAGGGAATCTCAGCCCCTTCCCCTCTCCTGCTTTTCAATATACACCCGCCCATGTAAAGCCAGTGATATAAATCAGGTCATCTCTGAGATTAGAGGTGTGGGAGTGAGGCAGAGAGAACATAATCAGTGCCTGCACACTGCTACGATGTTAATGACACGGTTACAAGGAGTAACTTTAATCCAAAATGTCCTATGTGTTCTGCAAAAACATGTCAAGCCAACCTGCCAGGATTTAAGATAAATCCATTGAAATGAAGTAAGCCATGGTGTTTGCCTTTTTTAAAAAGTGGCAGATGTGAGTTAAAAAAACACACAAACAAAACCTCATTCAAACACAAAGATTTAAAAATAGAAGCTAAAACAATTTCAACTTTCTGGCTAGATGGCAGATTGACTGGCTATAAAAAAAAATAAAAAAACTATGACAAGAATATATTTAGAAAACAGAAAAAGTTTCATTATATCAGTGATAAATGAAAGCTAGAGGAAACCCATAGTATTTCTGCAGTATGATCAGCATCACACAGGTTCTGGCCTTAATTTCCTGCAACAATTGTAATTCAACATATGCAGAACTATGAGCTGGCTAGCTGTGCAGTCCCATGCTGTAATTATTACAAACATAAATAATTAATATTTGGGGAGAGTACCCTTGGTATAATTCTTTTATATATATATAAAATATATATATCTCTCTCCTTTTTTTAATTCTTTCCCAAGATGCTTTGTTATGTAAATGCACGAATCCCAGATTGGTTCTTCTAATTAAATCAGAGGTTTCATCTGAGGTGAGCACGTTAGATAACAGGGACAGAAAGCAGAGTGGCTAAGCACACAAATCTTTGAACTTATTTTTAACCTCTTCATCATACTTGGCCCATCTTTCCTCAAAGAGATCACATACTAATAGTAACAGTATCTCCTATTGCTTTTGGGACTTGTTAACATTTTTGTAGGATCAGTCTGGATCAGACTGTCAGCCATTTTACATGGGACCCCAAATTTTTAACACTGGTGGAGGATGTGGCTTGAAATTACCAGAGCCACAGCTACAGGACCAGGATTTAATCACAGTAGACAGCACAGCACAAGTAACAAGCTCCCATTAGGTATTTGAACCTTACTGGATACTACCAATGTTTGGGTCCTGCTAGCTCCAACTTTTACCAGGTGCTTTGGTACTTTTGCATTTAAATTGATAGTGTTTTTCTGAGTTTTTTAACAGTGTTTTATTGATTTAACATAGCAATGTAGTGCAAAATTGTATTGATAGTTGTTCTCATGCCTATGGAGTTCATGGCTTTGGATAATAAGATCTGAGAAACAACCTGATGTTTCACTGAAACAGATAAATTAAAAAATTATTTCTTAATGGAGAAAAAATAAAACACCCAGACAACGAGGATGCCCCCGGGAAGGAAGATTCCATGACAAGAAAACATTGAAAGAATTCATTCCTTTTATTTAGCAGCAGATTTCAGGACGGGACCCAGAGTGCACGCAGCTGCCTGGGTCCTGCCTGGCTCAGGCTCTGGCCCTCTGCCAAATGGGAACAAAATGGCTGGGGAGCGCCGGGGGGACCGCCCTGCTGCGGCAAGGTGAGAGCTGTGCTTTTGGGTTGAGAGCCTGTTGCTGGCGGGGCAGTGGTTGTGGTGGTCCCAAGCGGGAGGAAGGCAGTAGGGAAGAGGGCCAGGATGCACCTCAGGTCAGGAGGCATCAGGAGCTGTGGGAGAAGGTGAGTTGTGGGTCAGGTCCCTGTACCACAGTGGCAGTGAGCTGGAAAGCAAAAGCCATACTGGGAAAGGAGACTGGAAAGGAGAAGGGATTGAGAAGGGCAAGGGAGGGGAGGGCAGATATTTAGAGTTGACCCCACAACCAGGAGGTCAGCAGAGAAGGGAGGAACGGTTGAAAGGTGTAGGTTAGAGGAGCAGGATGACAAAAATGCTCTTTAGATTGATGTGTGCTTTTAGTACAGGGGTACATAGGTGTAACACTACAGGCAGTCGAAAAAGGATGGCCAGTGTCCTCTACCCATTACGCAGGAGGAAAGACAAAGTCCAAAGAGCTGGAACAGAGCTGCCTACTAGTAAAATAGTCAGAGGTGCAACACTTAATGACAATGCAGATGCACGAAAAGTTCTGACTTACAGCTCTTCTTTCTTCACACTTGGTGAGGATGAGGCACTTTTCCTGCGGCCAGTCTGCATCAGTTCTGCAGGGCAAAAGGAGGTGACAGGGTGGTGGAGTCTCTCGTGGAGATACATAACCCATTTACGCCCCAGAACTGCGAGTCTGCTTCCAAGTCTGAGCAGGAGGGTCTGGACAAAAACAGGGTGGAGAACATACCGACAAGGTAAGCAGATCAGCATCCTCTTATCATTTTAGTAGAAAAATCAGCAAACTTTCTGGACAAATAATTTATTAACTGAAAATGCATTTGGCACACATTGTTCAGCTGAATGTAGAAAAACGATGGTGGCTGAAGAAACGAGACCAAATTAAGCTAAGCTTGGCTTTAGTTTAAAAAGCAACTGAAATAACCACACCTTTGATTTGGGAAGGCTGACATTTTTCTTGTTATTTTACAAAGGAATTTTTTTTTTTTTTAACACGAAATAAAATATCTCTACTTGAAGTTTGCCAGTTTTCCCCACCCCAAATTCTAAGCTAATTACACAGATCCTGAAAGAGTAAATCAGGGCTAAGACCTCAGACAGGTCTAACAGAACCCATTAAAGAAAAGGATCCTTCCAGCTCTGGTAAGGAGCCATATTTACGTTAGATAACAAGACCAGCGTATGTATTTTTTTTTAAAGGGATTAAAATACTAATATTTCTTCTTTGTCATATATTTTGTACTAGAAATTGGTTCTTCCATGAGAACATGAACACTTATTTTTGTAATCTTTCTGTTCAGCCCTGGGAGTGAAGAGATCTGAGTTTTATCTAAGTTCACAGTAGTAAAATTCTGGGTGAACTGAGAATAAATTAACATTTTTATTACAAAGTTCCCATTGGCTATAGAAGTGTCCAACAGTCAAATGCCCATAAATTTGTTAGTAAAAACCTATTTCATAGCCTCGAAAACCCACAAAAAACTCTTGAGAAGACATGTTTCCTACCTCTTTTGCCAATCAGTTATGGGCTGCAAGCTTTATTCAGCCCAATTTAAATTCAACTTTAAATGCTTCTTACTCAAAGACGTGTGCTGAATTGCATGTGCGCTGCAGAACTAAGGCCATGCACCTGAAGACAAAACCTGTGTTGCTTAAGCAAAGGCAATTTCACCAGCTGACGTATGTCAGAAAACTGGCAGCTACTTGTGAGCACTTGAGCATGATGATGATGTGATTTGGTATTTATCTTATGATTGTGCTCAGAAATCCACTTAGCTGAATTTAATTTTTTTCACATTTCCACTGAGTTTGTGCGCAGTAAGCAGGAGTTGCAAAGCCTTGTGCATGAGCATGAGATTTAATATAGGACATAATGTGTATGTAGAATGAGCTTGAGTCCGGAATCAGCAGGCCTGTTAAGCACATCCTAAATTCCCAGAATATGTTACAATGCTTCATTGAATAAAGACAAAACTTGTTGCGTGCTTAATGGTAAATACTTAATGTTGCATGCTTAATGCTAAATACTTTGCTGGTGTGGGATCTTACCCATCAACCTATTCCAAACAGCATCTTATTCTGGAAATTGCTGTTTCCTGACACATCGGTGTTACCTGCTGCACAACGCATTTTACTTCTGTCTCTGCAATTCCCAATAACTTTATGTTCTTATCTGCACACCCATGGTGAGATTCAGCACCAGATCACAGACACTTACTAGATGTAGGTAACGCCACGGGAACCAGGTGTCTAATCTTTGGTACACCTGTACAGCTGACAGGCTGCTTCCTGCTGTGAGCTCTTCAAGTCACCCTTAAACAGCAGTCTACGTGAAGAGCTCCAAACCCTGCTGAGTTTGTCTAATGAAGGAATCTAATGCCCTTTGTGTGTCCTGGCTGATCTTCTGCTGAAGTTTGGAAAGGCATGGGTCTCCTCTGTAACTTGTGTCACATCTGCCACCTTTGGGCAGTGCTCCCAGGAGTCCCATGCCAGCTCTGATGGCACTTGACATCTATACTTGGAAAATGAGCCAAGTATTTTATCTTCAGTGACTAGAAAAGGAACTTCTACACTTAGATTATATGTAGACACCTACATTTAGACACTAAAATGTCCTACAGGATGGAAAGGATCAACATTTTTTTAAAGTATTCTCATGTTACCATACAAAATCTATTAAAAATATTTATATTCTTTAATGCTAAAAGCAACAACAGAATCTTGCCCGAGTTCTAACACAGCTGATTAAAAATCTGTGCTTCCTTACCACTCACTGAATTGGTAGCAGAGCACTGACCGTATGGTGTTCTTTTAGGGAAGAGCAAGGGCTCTGTATAGCTAGAAGGTATCTGAAATTCTGCTCTGTCTACAGCTCTTTGAAGCTCTCCCTATAAACTCTTGACTGAAACTCTTGACTGCATATATTTTATTTTGCAGGCAAGATAGGATAAGTGACTGCAGAAAATCTCTTTTTCCCAGGGCCGGCGATTCTGATCAAGAGAACCCAACATATGGCCTTTTGCGAAGCTAGTAAAAGATACGACGTTTCAATACTGATGTGCCATCCATATCCTGAGCTTTAAGAAAGAGCTGAAAGAGCTTTTTGCAGCTGAAGTGCGGGGCGGGGGGGAGAAGGAAAACCAAAAATGTTTCTAAGCACCTTGCCCCAAATGTAAGCTTGTCTAAGGTAAGCCAGTCTGTGAAACATTCATGCTATTCCCGTAGTCTTAACTGGTTGTAACTTTCTATGCTTTTATTTGGATGTGCTAGGATATGGCAGCCTTCAGTCATTTCTGTTATTTTAGAGCACTGTAGATAGTGTTTTGCATCCATTAATCTCTCAGCTATTAAAGCTATTAAACTTAAGGCATTTGAAGAGTCTAAATGCTGGGAATACTTTCTAACTTGCATTTCTCTTGTGTCCTGAGATACAAGAAATGATATAACAGAACTTAAAAAAAAAAAGTGTAACAAGTATAAAAGTGTAAAAAGTATAACAGAACTTTAAAAAAATAAAAAGATGAAGAGCTTACTAACACAGTATCAGTGTAGCTAGCAATATCAAAGTATTGCTGTATCAGATGCACTACCTTGTTACATCATGATGCCTCTTTGATGGTCTGACACAAGCTCTGCTTATGTAACGTAGTTTTGCTCCAAAAGCTAAATTCAGGCCAGCTGCTTTGGCTGAACAAGATGAGGAGAATACAAAGCTGTGCCATCATGCCAAAGTGAGGTTGGTAGGAACAACTCATCCTTCCGGGGTCTGCACCCTCTCCCTTGTAATGCAGAGACGACGTGCTGTAGGAGCTGAACGTCCTCCTGCACACCTACTCGGTGACTTCTAGCATAGCTCACACAGCAGTGGGATAGACCTTTTTGGAAGGCTGAATGAGGAAGGGGACAGGATGGATGGGAGGAATGGAGAATGTAAGCAAGCCTGACACTAATCATTGCACTTTTTTACAAATTTCTTTAGGATTTCTGGCTAAATAAGAGTAGGAAGATATAGAAGGTCTACAAAGTTTTGGGTTTTTTTTTCCTAATAACAAAAAACCTAAGGACTTTAAAATCCCATATGTAAGATAACATGTACCAACCAAGCACTAACTCTGAAGGGTATAGAGGTAGACATGACATGTCTAGGTAATACAAAAAGGTAACCAAAGTCTTAAGTCTTCACCCATTTTAGTTTTGTATAAAATCTTGCTGACACTAAGCAAAACTCTTCAGAGCTACCTTATTGTACAGATGTTCCAAGCATTTTCACATTGGAGTAACTAACTACTCACTGTATGTGTATAAAGAGCAAAATATGTCTAGAGGACAATGACTGACTTCTCTCTGTATTTGTTGAATATGGAGCCCAGTCCACGAACCCAGCATGGATGGCCACATATTAGACAACCACAGTTAGGTGAGTTGGATCCCATTCACTGCTTTTAAAATCTCTTGGCCTCATAAGGGGGCAATGAACAGACTTTCCACAACATGAAACTATAATTTATCAGAGATAAAATGGCAATTTTCTTCTATGTGCTTGCATTTTCTGTGTCTTCCGCAGCTTCAAAAAGAGTAACTAGCAAATGAGAAAAATACCACAAACTGATGTCATGTGAACGATGGCAGCTTCAGCTGATGACAGTCTACTAATAGATATGTTTCAAAGGAAGGAAGGAAGGAAGGAAGGAAGGAAGGAAGGAAGGAAGGAAGGAAGGAAGGAAGGAAGGAAGGAAGGAAGGAAGGAAGGCAGGCAAAAATAGATAAAGGAAGGAAGGAAGGAAGGAAGGAAGGAAGGAAGGAAGGAAGGAAGGAAGGAAGGAAGGAAGGAAGGAAGGAAGGAAGACAAATTTAAATAATGACCTGGCTCAACACTTGCTTATACTCTATGTTCTGCTTAAAACTGGGCTGCAAAGGTGTCCAATTAATGAGATCTTCCTTGCTATGCAGTGTCTGCTCCGTTCCTAGCTAAATTAGTGGAGCCACATCTCTGTAACCTCATTTTGGTGACAAAACACAGTGTTTATGCCAGTAATATCGCGAAGATGAGTATACTGAAACTGGCAACTCAACACGAACAGTGCTAAAGGCCTTAATATGGAAATCTTCTTTCTGTATCCACAGTTTTAATTTTGCATTTTGAGGTTTTAAAATTTATTAAACTATTCCTTGCCTTATTCATCTGACTCATTCTTCAATCTCCTTCCAGCATTCTGTTTCTGATTAGCAGTTATTAAGTAGTAACAGCAATCATGGGAAAATGACTCTTTTGTCCTGGAAAATTTAGCAGTTCTAGTAACTGCTGGTATTTCCATAGTTGAATGTGAACATATAGAATACAATGTGAAGCAATGCTAACCTTTCAAAATTTCTCTCTGAAGAATATTGTGGGTTTTTTGCATTTTCATTATGACTGCAAGCTACTGTGTTTTCTCAATGGTTTGTTTTAATAAAGCTGATATTTCCTCGTGTAGTAAACAATAAAGCTGATCTTTCTATTGAAGAAACAATCTATGCTGTAGAAATAATTACAGATAGAAGTGTGTAATATGCCAAAAAGAAGGGCTAATTGGATAATCCAAACATTTGTTTTTGTTCACAAATGCAACGTAGAGATCCATAAACCCTTCCAGGGTAAATACAGACTGCATTGTATTTAAATTCAAATTAACTACCTACAGAAGAGGATGTCTATTTTTTTATTAGAATGATTGAGTTTCAAGGTTCTTAACAATGAGACTCAGTACATATTTCAGGTGAAACCATGGAAACAGCAGGAGCCATTTTACTCAAAATAGAAATACCACAAATGACCTTGACATTTAAAAACTGATGCTGCACATTGTCATTTAGATTGTGAATGATGAGCATATTATCATGTCCTCTGTTCCAAAATTGTTCTTGGTCTTACAGGAAGGAATATTTGAAAGCTGGGGACTTCTCTTATCCTCCCTTTTTATGGATGTAAGGTACGAAAGCAGGAAATATGCAGGAAGACATGACAAATTGTAAATGATGGCAGTGGAGCTTGAGAGAGCGGCGCTCGGAGGAATTCGTTTGTACCTGAAGACTGCAGTTTGATTTCTGTCTGAAGACCCAACATGCAAAACTTCTCCCCTCAGGTAGCTGAGTGCGAATGGCTTTTGCTGTCTACGTGCAGAGAGACAGAATTTTTCAACCTTACATGTCTGAACAAACATTTCAAAATACTGCTGAATTTAAAGATTTAATCTTTTCTGGGCAATTGCTGGGCAATGTGATTTCTTAGTCTACAACCCCTGCATAAAATCTAACTTCTACCATCTTTAGCTGAAAATTGCGAAGATATTTCATTTTTTCGCTGTCAGGCCATCCTTCTGGAAGCCATATTTCTCTTCCTGTTCAAATGATACACTTGTTGCTAAAACAAGTGTAAAATTAAGCTAACAAGCTAAAATTGCTGACCCAAGGCTGGTGGGGGAATGGGGCTGTCAAAATTCTCAGCACAGGGCCCCTCTTAACAGGGTCCTAATGGAAAACACATCTTCTGAGGTGCGCTGTCAACCACTGCTGGTCCCTCTCGTAGGACCTGCTGCCAGGGACAGACACCTCGAGTGGTGGTTAGCACACACGCTCTGGCATCAGCACCCTGTGCCCTGGCCCTTGCCAGACGGGGAGATGGAGGCAATGCCATGTTGAAATGGCATTGACGGTTCGAGACTGTTGTGTTACGTTCTTTGCTGGCACTAACTTCTTTAGAGGAGCTAACTGGAGGTCATGTTTGGGAGGACAGGGCTGGCACTTCCATTTCTCCTTTGAGAAGACTGGACCATATGTTTTTTCTCCAGGTATTCAGGATCCCACAGATACAGAGTCAAAGACACTCCTAAAGAGGTTTCAGATGCATGTAGGTCCTTTGTTTCTCAGAAGACAATAAATGAGTTGAAGGTGGCAATAACCTGGAGAATAAGAACCTGGCGATGGAAATTTTACCATTGACTTTTGTGGGGCCAGGATTTTACCCTTTGACTTTGGACAGCATTTCATCTCTTGGGTGCAGCTAACACTTAAAAAACACCTTTGTTGAATTCATCACTGCCCCTATCTACTAATTTACACGAACACAAACCAACACATGCTAGTGGGAATTTCCGCTTGCACTATGAGCAGTAAAAAAGCTAGCACTGGGCACCATAAAAGGAGAGAGTTGAAATGCCTACTGCAGCTTGGATTGCCTTCTCCAGTGGTTTTATACAGCTCAATTGAAATCACACCCTTTCTTTCAGTCTTAAGTTCAACTCTTTGCCTTTATTTATTACTCGTGTGAGTGTAGTCTGTGTGTGCGTGTGCCTCTGTGCATGCATGTGTGCACATAAATAATAGTTTTTCTCAATCTTCTCTTTCACTTTGTTGACTGGTATTTGTATTTCTAAACAAGATTTTTAATACTTAAAGAAGCCTGCTAACACTGCCCTTGAAGCTTTACTTACTTTCTCTTGTCCTCATGCTGGGAGCAACTCTTCCTTTAGGTGACAGATAGGAAGCCCATTTTCTGACATTTCAGATCCAGCAGTGTCATGGCATGAAAGGCAAAATAATAGCTGCAGGGACAACAATGACAGACTAAAAACATCTGAGTGAAAATCTGCTTTATGAGCTTCATTCTAGGAAGGATTTCCTTTTAAAACTATTTAGAACTGATTTTACATAGCCATTTTATATGTAAAATCATTTAATTCCATTCACCACAGGTAATGTTGCATGTTGAAAGTGAATGCACCACAGCATTTCTTGTACAAGCAATCCCTGTCCTTGTGGACCAGAAGGGTTTCTGAGGAATAGTAAAGACAATAAGAAATTCAAGTTTTTCTGCTGCTGCCAAGGGGAGCAGCAGTCTCAGCGATGCTGTATATGACTTCAAGCCTACCATGAGAGCCTTGAGGTCACGCTCCACACTGTGTCCTTAAAGATTACACAACACCCAGGTCTTAATGGTGCCACATACACCTAATAATAAGTTAACAATTAATACAAAACGTTCTTTTAAATAAGAAAAGATTACCACCTGGGTGAAATGAGGACTGTAGTGCCTGGCTTTGGCTCGTGCTCTGGGGCACACTTAGGTCAACAGCTTAAATGCACTGCTCCACCCCTAACTTTTTTGCAAGTTGTATTATTGATCACAGATATAACAGACAAAATAACATTAGAATAGAATAGAATAGAATAGAATAGAATAGAATAGAATAGAATAGAATAGAACCGAACCGAACCGAACCGAACCGAACCGTTTAATTGGAAGGGACCTACAACGATCATCTAGTCCACTTGCCTGACCACTTCAGGGCTGACCAAAAGTTAAAGCATATTATTAAGGGTATTGTCCGAATGCCTCTGAAACACTGACAGGCTTGGGGCATCAACCACCTCTCTAGGAAGCCTGTTCCAGTGTTTGACCACCCTCTTGGTAAAGAAATGCTTCCTTACTTAGTATCCAAGCCAGGGCCCAGTTTCCAGGTGTGGTGAGTGGAGGAAGAGAGCAGATGGAGCCTCCTCCCTCCAGAGCAGAGTGGAAACTGTATTTGCAGAAGAGGGAACTGCAGTCCCTCAGTCCCTCTTGCAATTCCACTTCTGGCAATGCCTTGCTCTGTTCTAGCCAGTATTTCTAATTAAAATCTCCCATCTTCCTCCAATGATTTAATCTGCTAACTAAAGCTAAACTGAGAATAGGCCTTCCCCAAAATGGCATGACAGTAAGTATCTTACAAGTATCTGGGACCCTAAGCCGAAGAGCTGCACAGGCCGGTGGCTTAGCTGATACAGAATATTATCATTTAAAGCAGCACTGCCACAGTCAGCTTCCTCTTCTTGACAGCACCAGGGTAGCTGGAACACGTCTGGAGGCAGCAGTAGAGCCCGCAGTAGGAGACTGAGGGCAGGAAAATCACCAGAGAGAAAATGTGTCTGGCTTTTTTTTTCCCCCCCCTTTGAGAAGGCGTCCTCCCGGCCCAACGTATCTCCACCTGTCTCTGGTGACACCCAGGAAACACTAGAATCACCAGCCCTGCTGCGTGCAGGACCCGCCAGCTCAACGGTCACCGCACCTCTGCTCTGCTGCCTCTCACCTCAGCTCCAGTGCAGCAAGTCTCCCCGGTCCCTGCCCAGCCATGAATATTGGATTAAACTCAGTGTTCATCCTGGGTGGCAGCTGGACAGCTGATCTCAGTCCGATGGGTAGAACAAACCCAATGGTATTTTCCTGAACCCAGGGGAATCGCTTTGTCCTGTAGCTCAGTTGAGAATTTGGGTGACAGAGATCTCAGGGCAATAGTTAGGGTGGTCTTTAACACGGAGTGGGAGGCTGCAATAGTTTAAATTTACCACTGGATTTCATATATAAGCCTCTACGACTGCCATGCCTGAAAGCTTTCTTGGGTCAGCAGCTGCGGAGGCTACTACTTGCTGAAATACGCCTTCAGAGTGCCCATATTAAAAACATGTTTTCAAGGATAAAAGGTGGATAATGTTTCAGCATATGGTTCCCCTTAGAGCATTTCCCTTGGTTCTTTTTTCAGCCTTATAATAATAAATACATAACTTTAGGATAATTTTGCATGCATTCCTCTAAGGGATCTGCAAGTTTTACTTGCATAGGGACCCTAAGGCTGTAAAATATGCCCTGCTGGGCAAAATATTCTTCCTAAACAGCAACAAAACCCTGCTTTCATATCTGGCCTAAATCTACTTTGAACATTGGTGTATATTTACCAGCTGCTTTCCTGGCTACTTTTTTGTATCTCTGCTCTTTACACTGTATTGTTCCAGACCAGATAACTGTAAATAGCTCACTACATTCTTTTCTGGTTTTCATATCTGAGGTAGAGAATTTGGTTTCAGTGCTGGAGATGTACAGTAGTCCCAGGGCTTTGAAATGGCTTTACCACTCCAGAGGTAGCACCATAGATCTTACGGGTTTACCCAGACTATAATTTTCCTCATTTCAGCAGTTTTCTCCTTTTTCAGGTCTACTGAAATAAGAGGAGCTTCTGTACTGGCAAGTGAAGAACATTTTTAATATGCTCAGATTTAGGGAAACAATTATGTTAAATCACGTTAGATGGCAATGTATTTCATGAGTCTATTTTCGTGCCTCCTTCTTGGGTTACTCGTATTTTGTGCTACATTTTACTATATTCATCCATGTTCAATTACTTTATTGCTACTTACTAATTAGACTTGCTCATTATTTTATTTCAAGGTATTGGTTCTGAATGACATGCACTTTCCCTTTGTGTGAAGGCACAAATGCTGATTCCAGGTGGCACGTTGCTGACTCCCATCTGGGAGGTGACTGGCTGGGGTAACACCTTGGAGCACCAATTCAGACACTGGCACCGTCCAGAAAGGTATATTTGATTTGTCTACCTCTAGACACACAGTAGATTTATTTAGAAGCTGGCAATGAAATAGATTTTTTTCCTTGCTCTCTGTTTAATGGTGCATTATAGATTTTGTGGGTTTTTTGGTGTTTTGTACTAAAATCCCTACGTTTTGCGGTTAGTGATGTTTGTGGTCAGGCCACACTGTGGCCCACAGTAGACTAAAAGCCTTTCATGTCATGGTAACTGGCATCAGGGGATGATGACCCAGGAGTTCCCAGACATTTTTATGTTTCTGTGTACTGACTTTCAGAGAGGATATTTTTACTTGGTGGCATTCTTCCATGTTTCTTCTATTGTGGCGCTGATATGTTGTGATTTTGCCAGTGCATTTCCCCGGAGAGAAACTAATGATCAGGTGGGGGGAAAAAAACAATGAGCAAACGTTCTATTTTAATACGGAATTTTGAATTTGGATATGGGCAAAGAATTCAAACAGATTCAAAGTGTTATTTCAAAGTATTTTGACTTTGTCACTTAACATCTAAAACTAGCATACGTAAAGGCATATAAGTGTAGAGAGGAGCATAATGTTTAAGGATGGTTAAGGTCATAATGCATATATTAACCAAATATAAATGCATTAGCTTATACATGAATACAGAAGTCTTGCCAAAAGGCTGCTGAAAAGTGACGTTGAAATAAAGCGGCAGATGCTGAGAAATGAGATCTCTGTGCATGGGAGTGAGAGGGAAATCTGGTTTAGTCTTTGTTCATGGCTCTGATCCTGGGTTCAAACGGTGCTTCCACAGTTTCAGATGAATGCTTATACCATTTTAAAAGCAGGATGTAGTAGAGGAACTAGGACTTTCGGGGAAAACGTGAACATAAAGAATGAAATGGCATAGAAAGGCACAGTACAACTATCTTCTTCCTCTCCCATGTAAACTGAGTGAGTACCTCATGTTTCCTTAATGGCTGATACTGCTGTGGCTGTAGGAAAAAAAAAGGCTTAAAACCAGAGGTATAGACCTTAGGAAACAATTATAGGCACTAAATGCATTCAAGACATATACCATACTCATCTTATTGCTGCTAGGCTACCATAGCCCTGTATACATTCCTAACAAAGTATCCTGGTGTTTAATAATCTGGTATATCTTTCTTGTAAATAACTTGGAAAAAAGGTATCTTTGATGATTAGCCGGTGGATTATCTGCCTTTAGATAGTCCTTGCTTGGGGCTAGAGTGCAGCACCTACAGCACTGCACTGCAGGATGAGCTGTGGCTCAAAGCTGAGAGCCTTGGCACCCTGCGGTGCTTGAGTGAGGGGCTCCAGCCCAGCTCCAGAGCGCAGGAAAGGGCCCGCTCCTCTCCCCAGCACAGGGGTGGAGGAAGTCCTCATGGCTCTCCTCAGACCCGAGAGTCTGTGGATACAGAGGTCCTTGGCTGACTCTGAAAGCTCCCTGCATCCTCCCTCCCACGAGACAAATTCCTAGCACAGTCTGACGTGTTGCAGGGCTGGGAGTTAGAGCCCCTGCCTCCTAGTTTGTCACTTAGAATTTATCAATATGATCTCCAGAGGTCAATGGTATGTAGAAAAAGAAAATGCGCTTTAGTTTCTCTTTGTTTCTTTGATGTTTTCCCTTCTTTTTAAATTTTATTTTATTCTTTATACTCCTTATGTCTGAAAGCAACTGAGAATTTTTACTTTTTATACTCGAATTTATATTTCAAAATAAGAGTTTTTCTGTGTATATTTGCATAGGAGAGAGACATGAATAATTGAGAGTCAGTTTTTTGGACAAACACACTTAAACATTGTGCTTTTGCTTGAGAAGGAAGGTCTAATTTTGAACACAACTGTTAAAACTCTCCCAAGTAAATTTACTACAGTTTACCTCCGGAGACTTGCCATCTTCTAAAATAAAACAGTAAGTCCTACATAACCATTACTCTGACTCATATAGGTGATGTGGGCTTTATCCTGCTACTAGGTACTCCAAGGGGAGCCCATGTTTATAGTCATGGTGCCAGACTCAGCCCTGCGATGGGCAAGGCATGTCAGAGCCTTCCCTGCGCTACCCTTTGCAGCCTTATCACCCGCTGCTTCTGACGGGGCCCCGCGCACTGATGCAAGCCCGGCTTACTGCCCCTCCGTGCCCAATGATCGCTGGATGGCCAACGGAACCCGTCGCTCCCACCGCCCCAGCCCCGCTGCGGACCGTGGGGCTGCTCCCTGGATGGGAGGGCATGGCACGGGGCAGACTATAATGTAGAAGAATGACCTCAGTGAGAAAAGGTAGCCCTTCTCAGATATGTACAGTTTTAATACTGATAGCTGTCGCCTTGAAGCTTAACTGTTATTTCTGAGACTGTCCTTCTCTTTTCTCCCTTTCCTCTATTGCTTTGCACCTTCCTCCCATTCATGGTTTCTTTATTTCATTCACGAAAGTGTAGCTAGCTCTTCTCTGGAAACCGACAATTGTTAAGGTAGATTTATTTGAACAGTGTCTGATCATGGTTAAACTAATTTCTTGTACTAAATGAGCTCTTTAGTTTAGGATCTGCTGTTATAAGCACTGTCTCTGACACTCCAAATAAAAATAATAAGCTGATCTCTTCCAGCAGGGAGCTGCCCTCGGGAGTTCATTAGGACACTAACTTGGTGAGGGTCCCTGAGGAGTGAAGTTACTTGTCCTTTCGCTTTATGCTTCCTAATGCTCATGCTCCAGGAGGACCTAAAGCCCATTAGCCTCCTAATGCACATCCTGTTTTGCTTATTGCTTTATTAATATTGGGCTGGGAATGAGGAGCAGATGTTGCCCAAAAATGGCAGCCGTGTTAGGGAAAAGGGGAAGGAAGACAAGCGGTTTGATTTATTGGGTTTGTAGCATAACATCGAGTGGAAAACCTGGCTGGAAATGTGAAATACTGAAGGAAAAACAGAGCTATCAACTCACGCCACCCTTCAGCTGAGTTCTTCCCTCTCTTCGTGGCCTGGAATAGACCGGGCTGAGGCACCTAGTTGGGTGTCAGCAGCTCCTTGGACTAGCAAGTACATGTAAAGCCCCAAATCCATCACAACTAAAGTGTGACCTTAAAAAGATGGTGCCTTTGTAGCTCTTTCACCTTCTATTCTGAAACTGATACAGCTCACGAGACCAAGCCAGCCCGAGCTAAGGTAGTGCTCTTCCCCTCTGCTGATAGGTACCATCTCTCTGCCAAGAGGTCGTGTCCCTCAAAGATGAGCAGCTGAGAACGCTGGGCGAGCGCTCAGCACCGTGGCAGGGGCAGCCTGCCCAGGAAGCAGGCTGTCAGCTGGGAACTGAGGAACTGTTAAGATGAAGGGCCTGTCTCCCACTAGTCCTGACTTAATGTCTTCCACTAACACAGATAAATCAAAAGCAGGATGTCAGCCCATGTCCTTAATCTAGCGAAATGGCACCTATGTTCTTTTGCAGTTGTAGCCATAAACAGACTGTTCTGCAACACCAATTGATTGCTTTGTGCTTGAGGGATACCATAGATTTTAAATTCACTACGGTGAAACTTTAAAAGCAGAAAGTTTGCATATTAAGTCTTACACACTTGTATTTTATTGTGGACTTGGGTACCATCGTTGCGCCTTCTGTAATCAACCTGTCAAGTGAAGACAGCAGTATTGATTTCCCATTCATTACTTGGCACTGGATGCTTATGCCCACTGCAGACTACAAATATTCTTCTTTGCTCAGCTAACATTTAAGTACTCAGAGCCAAAAGTAAGTGGGGAAGTCAGGCATTTTGGCAGCTTGCAGTCAGCTGGAGTAACTTCTTAAAAAAAACATCTTCACCTAGTCCTAAGGACAATTTTATCTCTGGATAGGTTTGCCGCTGCGGAAAGAACTGAAATTGTACCTGTTTGCAGGCTGTGCTCTTTGCAACTGCTGTGAAGGCTGAGAATGGTACACCCTCATATTTTCCCATGGGATTGGTGTTTTTGTAATATCTGCTGTTATTCTGCAATCTCATGAAAATTATTGCTGGTTTTATACAATAAAGGCTAGGAAATCTGGTCATAGAACAAGATCCCAAAACTGATGTATAAATATATGACCCATAAGGCATAGAAATTGCAGTTATTGGTGCATATACTAGTTCAAGTGCAATGAATTTACTGTAGTTTAACAGTTTCTTGCCTACCAGCTGAATATGTTCTCAGGGATGGCTCAATGAGATGACCAAGTTGAATTAAGAGCTCATCCCTGTTGAAATGGGCTAACCTCTCTTCCTCTTTCCTCACAGACCTCCCCTTTTCCTTCCCTTTTTTTTCACAAGTTCTTCTGCTCCAGTCCTTGGTGAAGTGATCCAGCTCATAAAACCAGCAAAAAAAAAAAAGTTTCTTTCCCTTGGATTGGTTTCCTCCTGCCTCAGAGAGCTCAGTCAGGTTACCGAGGGCTGAGCTGAGTGCCAGAGCGAGCACAGAGGGGGAGCTGTGGCCATGAAGGGCTGACAGTGGGAGAGGAACAAGAAGAGAGGAGGAGCTGCAGTAAAAACACACTGTGGGATGATGAAATAGAAGAAACCATGTTAGGGACCTTATGTAGAAAGAAAGAATAATTTAGATGAGTTTTTCAAGAACCCTTGAGAACCTATCTGAATCGAAGAGAATACTAAAACTACAGACCTAGACAACTGCTGAACTTGGGGTACCTTATCAACAGGAGAAATGTGGTGAAAACCTAGGAGAAAAAAAAATATTGTTTTGGCTGTGTTGAGTCTGAGCTGTTTGAGTTTTAAAGCAAGGACAAAGAGGTATCAAGCACATGCTTGATAAAAATTGAAAATGGTATCCTATGAAACTATCTTATTGATCAAGATTACAAATAAGTAAAGAAATGTGGTGAGTCAGTCTTAAACATTTTTTTTTAAAGGAGGGGAAACAAATCAAAGGCAAATCCTCTATCCTGCCAGAAAAGCACTGCATACTAGCTATTCAGAAATGCATAGGATATTATCCTGCATTGGTGTATTCTTCAGGATTATTTTATGGTAAAACTTACAGCAAAAAGAGGAATATCTCATCATTTCACCTTCTGCAAAAGTACAACAAATGTTATAAGTTGCAGGACTATCTTAGTAACAGGGCTTTAAAAACAGAGACTTGAGATGAAAACAAACCAGTCCAATTCAGGACACTACACAAACTGGAGGATCCGCAAAAGGGGATTAAGAGGAAACTGTGAGGAGTAAACTCCAAACTTCTTTTCCCAGGTTTTGTTCGTGTTTCCCACTTCTGGAGGTCGCTTACGTTGGAGACAAGAGCCTGGATAAAATGTCATCAGGTGGCCTGTCTTCCTATTTTCCTAAAATACATAATAAAAAATTCCCTTTGTTCTTTCTTCTCACTTTCCAGCAGACGCTGTAACTGAGGTATCGCCTTCCGAATATTTCATTACCTTTTACAAAACACGATGCAACACCACGGAGCATCCTAAATGCCGTCTGGGGCTGACAAGCGTGCCTACATTTCGCGGGGCGCCCCGCCGACTTTCCCAGCGACGGGCGCGACGCTGCGGCACCGGGCAGCTCCCGAGGGGAGCAAAGGCACC
>NW_010510846.1:0-2909 GCF_000687285.1 Phaethon lepturus
TCTGCGGCCCAGAGTAGAAGCTCCTTCGTGCCGTTGGTTCAACTTTACTCGTGAAGTCCCCACCAGGTGCCCCCGGCTCTGCCGCGTCCCTCCACAGTGCCTCAGCCAGGCGTGCCTGCGGCGCGGCCAGCCTGGCGTCCAGGGGAGCGTGGCCCCAGCTGCACCAGAACCCTGGACACACAACCCCCGGGCAGCACCGCTCAGCAGGGCCTCGCCACTGTCACCCAGGCTGGGCTGACGTCCCTGCGGCCTCTCCCACCACAGCAAACACCAGCAGCTGCGCTTTCCTCACCACATCCACCTCAGTCCTCTTACCCTCCCTAGGCCAGATAACGGCAACAAATACCACATAAATTGTTAGCTTTTATATATGCTGAAATCACTGCATGGCTAGAGAGTGGTTTTCACGTGGTCCATGGACCCCTGTGGATCTGCAAACTGTCTTTACAGCATCCCTGAGAGGTAAGAAAGCAAACCTGTATCAAGGAAGCTTAAGTGCTCTGTGTAGGGACCTTTGCCTCCACTGGAAAACATTTAGGGGAATGGCAAATTTTAAAACACTGAAAGAGTCAGCTAGAGTGAACTTCTGTTAATAAATGCCTTTCTTCTTACAGGCATCCACCCCAAAAACACCAGAGAGAAGTGGAAAGGTATGTTAATTGTTTTGTTCACCAGGTGGCTTTCTTGATATTTAACACGATTGTGACTGCTGACCTTATAGCTGGCAGCATCCTGCCTACAACTTCTGTCTGTCTGAGGTGACAGTGTCAGAGGGCCACGTATAGCACAACTCGTGTCAAAGAAAACAAACACACTTTGTATGAGCAAATGAGAAAAGCTTAAGAGATAATACAGGAAGACTATAATCAAGCTATACTAAGAGATTAGGAGCCAACAAGAGGATAAAATATCAGTGTAGGCAGCTCTCGTGGCACAATTACACCGGCTCTTCCATGTAGCTTTTCGCTATTTGTGAAGCAGTATATAAATGGTGGTGAAGCATTATTTTTGGCATAAATTCTACTTGATGCACGTACATTCATCCCTTTTTGCAGCAAGTGAAGACCCTCCTGATGCCTTTAGGTGTGTAAACTGTGGGCAGTTGATTCAATTTTTCCTAATAAGGGTATTCTGTTCAAATGTATTGTATTCTTCTCCACTGCATCCATGACACTGTCACACAGTAGCCTTTGTGAAAGAATAAGGAGGACAATTATACTTTCTGAAGGAAATAGGTTTAAAATGGGAATAGCATTCTGCAAACATTCTCAGCTACTTTTAGAAACAAAGCAAAATGCCAACACTTAAGCTTTCCTGGGAACTTCACCTGAATTACAAAGACCATAAGGCTTTCTGAGGTAAAAGAACACCAGTTCATTTAGACAGTGTGTGTATATATTCCTCCAAGCCATATGTTTGCTGGATGTGCACCAGCTTTCTTGGAACTGAAAAGGTTTAAGCTGATGATTTAAGGGAAAAAAAAAAGAGTATCATAAAGCTGTATTAAAGTAAAGCTTCTTCCAGCTGCTCACAGTGATAGTAACTCCCCCTACAAATTACCTACAGACCTTTATTGCTCTTCATGACAAGGTGTTAGCATAAATAAAATTAGCCTTAGCATTGTAGTGTTAGCATCTTTTTGGAGAAAACTCTAATCTACCATATGAATTAGCAAACAAGGGCCCTGAGAGAATCCATTCATATTAGATTTAATTTTTATAAAATGTGGCAATTTTATGCTGTTCAACTCAATATTACTGACATACATGGCATTTTTAATTCTGGACTTCAAACATTTACAAAATTCGTATGTTAAAAAATTCACCCAGTTTGGCATGTAATGGAGCACGCTTTTTTTTTTTTTAATAAAATGAGGGGACAGATGCAAGTCGCATTTACAGTGTGTGTAATTTTTACAGTATTTTTACAGATTCTGCAGTATCTGGAATATTGAGGTGTGTTAATTTGCACCCAAGTTCCAGCTAGTCCAGTATGAAGCAATCTTTTACTTTTTTCAGTGTAAGTCTGTAGATGGACACTCAAGTTATTTGTGATTGTTTCCGTCAGAGACATGACTGGTTTAACCAGGTTTGGAAACTCGTGATGTTAAATCAACAGACAAACTTGAAGATGGGAGCAGGTACTACCTTCATCTGACATCCTTTATTGTTGGAAATGAGCTAAGAGTTTGGTATGGTATTTTTTTGTCATCTCAGGATTTTAACGTTGTTGAAAGCGCGGAATTTAGTCAAACTAGAACTTAAGGAAAGTAGTCAAGTCATGCTACCGTATATTTGAAAGAGTCAAAGTTTAAAAAAACAGTTTAATCTATTTTGGCTTTTAATATCACGATCACATATTGGGCAGAAACTGGTGCAACTGCAGACAAAAACTTCTGAGGAGATTGTCTGGGCAACATTACCCTGTAACATTTTTTAATTACGGGTTGGAGTCTTTTCCTTTTCACGAGGACTTTACGCAGACACAAGAGTCTACCTTTTCGGTTCTCTGCACAGGGTCCACCTCTTGCTCGCAGCAGTTAAGACAAGCAATAAAACCAATTTAAATGGGATCAGAAGGTCAACCACATAAAATTTAATCTTGCTACAACTCCAGAACTTCAAAGATGCAAACGATAATCCGTAGTGAACTATTAAACCCTGAAATAAAAAAAAAACTCGCGTTCAACTCCAAAGAATTTCCTCAAAAAAGCGCCGCAGGGATTTATAGCTGTTCGAGACACGGAACTCGACAGCGCCTCAGAGCAATCAAGTTCGACAGGAAAACGGGCCCGCTATCAGCCAGAGCCACCGGCACCTCCGCTGCCGGGCAGCTCGAGGCGAGCACCGAGGCACGCCCGTGCCCCCAAGCCCCCAAATTTAAAGGAAAACTGTACTTCTTTTTTGTCA
>NW_010510847.1:0-1978 GCF_000687285.1 Phaethon lepturus
CGGGAGCCCGCCGGGGCTGCGCAGAGCTCCGACGGGCACGGTGGGCATCGCGCGGCGCTTGCACCGCATATCCCAGCCGGGCGAGTGCTGGGTGAGTGCTCAACATTTGGGGAAGCTACCTCCACACAAAATTGGAGCGTCTTCTAACCTGTTTATGTGGTGTATTTCACCTGAAGAAACGTATGAAATATTGGCTTTCCAACTAATCACTTTTAACCGTCTCCGTTGCTGTGAAGCCGCTGTGAAGGTATCTGGCTGGACTGCGCAAGCCTACGCATCAGGTGTTTGTTCAACCTCGAATCCACAGACATTGCGCAAAAGCGGCAGTTGAGGATTAAAAGGCGCGTATCGCTGCAGACAGCAGAGAATTTCCCTTCAGTGGCCAGATCCCATCCTTTTCTTCCTCCCTCCACTCAGTTTCCTCATGCAGGCAGAAACGAAAGACCTCATTTCTCTGAGCACCGCTCTCACCTCCTTCTGGATTTGGCAGAACACAAAAGCAAGAACCTCCATAAGCAAGCAGTCCACGTCTTCTTCCCCAAGACTGATTTTATTCGGAGGTTTGACTTCCAAAGCCCCTAGTATACTCACTGTAGGCTACAGTGTCTTGGGAAAACCTTTTTTTTTTTTTTTTTTTTTTTTTGGAAGTCCTATAAACATCCAACAAAGGGTTGGTTTTTTTTGTTTTTGAGGAAGTCCTATAAGCATCTACAAAGTGTCTCCGTGGCAGTGCTCTCTTGCCAAGTTACCCACAGACGACCTGGCAGCTGTTAGGTTGCCGATGGCCCTGGGTCCTCTGTTTGTGATGCTGACTAGCACCGTTTAATTATTTCCTTGTCGTCCCCTGCATGTCTTGGACTGTTTCGTCTCAGACTGCGGAGTTTCTTGGGAGGGGCTGTTCATCCACACAACACCCAGCCCTGCCACGCTCTGGGCAGAAAGCAGGCAGTGATGTTACATGTCCTCCCCAGGTTTTGCGTGGAAAAGCTGGAAGGGAACATTGCAACCGTTCATTACTGCAAAAGTGGCACCTCTCCATCAATGTATTTCGTATTTCTCTGTTCCGCCCGAGAACTCACTGACACAGCGGAGCAGGTAACAAGCCACTGTCCTCTTATCGTCAGGTGACGTAGTGGGGCTGGCTGGCTCCCAGGAGAGAGCGCATCACGTGAAGCAGCTCCCACCTTACCTGCGCTTCGTCATCAGAGCTGTCCGCTGACGCTGCACCTGCTGCTTCTAGAAAGTGGCAGAGGAAATCTTATAATATACCCAGCTATTACATTACAACCCATGCGGCATGTAGCAAAGAATTGCACAAAGCCCCCAGTGACAGATTGCCAAGTTATAAATAGGTGCAGGACCTACATAACTGGAGTGACGGGTGGCTGCAGAGCAGGCCTCCAAATTAATGACATTTATGAAGTTTCTTGCTGCAGCTGGCTTGCTGGCTGCTGAATAACTGGCCCTGCGGACTGGGTAGCAGCAGCTTTCCCCCAAGGGCCGGCAGAGAAAGCCAGCCAGTAACAGGCACGTCCAGTTAGGGAAACTTGGTGGAACATGTGCAAACAGAATTGAAGGCATACAGGTGGGGGAAAAACGACTTTATGTAAAACTCTCCACTTCCAGCGAGCGTTACGTTCACAACGCAGCCTGTATGCAATGCCAAGGCTCGTATTATTCATCCACACAAAGCCATGTGATGAGATAGTCCCAAGAGCAACGTGAACAGAAAATGAAGGAATTTGATCTATTTACTCAATCCAATTATCATCTCATCTGCCTGCTCACGTGGTTCTGACTCCTCCTCCTAAGTGATTTAATTAAAACGAGAAAAAAAAAAAAAGTGATTTCTCCATGGAGTTTTCACCACGTTTATACCGTCATTTTTAGCAGAAATACCCACGATCCCTGTTTGGGACAGGCAATCCCCGAATTGCTGCTCCGAGCTCAGTGCCCCCCGTCCAGCACTCCCGGGAGA
>NW_010510848.1:0-955 GCF_000687285.1 Phaethon lepturus
CTTCCCCAGGGGTGGAAACACAGCCCTACCACATGCCATGGACTAGTCCAGAGCACCTGCAATACATTGATGACATCATCATATGGGGCAACACATCAGAAGAAGTTTTCGAGAAAGGGAAGAAAATAATTCAAATCCTTCTGAAAGCCGGTTTTGTCATAAAACAAAGTAAGGTCAAAGGATCTGCACAGGAGATCCAGATCAGTCAGCACCTATTTACTCAAGTTTTAACGGCCCCACAAGTTGACCTGTGCAAACAATTTTCAGTTCACTGGTCAGATATAAAAATGAAGTACAAAATTTTGAGGGCTACAACAAATTCTTATAAACATAATATAATATTCTTATAAACAAATTCTGGAAAAGTTTTAAGTGAAGGAAGGAAAATTCAGTTTCAAAATGCAATGCTGAAATACCAATTTAAAATGTATTTGTGAATGTTTCATTCACTGAAATGGATTAATTATATACATAAAAAATGGCAACACTACTTTTGTTAAATTCAATAAACTAATATTGTTCATTTTGCCCTAAGACAGTCATCCAGCTGCAATCACACAACTCTAACCAGGATGCCTCTAGAGTCATTCTAGCTCCTCCAGGCCATGGAGTTAATTACCCAAGTGCTCTGACTCTCCGAGTAACCCAGGAAAGCACTTTAAATATCCTTCTCTGGATTTTGAAGGAATCTTTCCGCTCCACGCTAAAGACTTCTAACCCTCTGGAGAATTGGTGGATATTTGTAGGTATAGCCAAAGAATAGGCCTGTGTCACCTACAAGTGATGAATGTGCTAATCAGGGTAAAATTAATATTAGTTTGTCTTGAACCTGAATATAGGTGTTCTAAAATGATGATAACAATAGCACTTAAGTTTTTAGTAGCACTGTCAGCTGAGCACAATTTTGTTTGTTTGCCTTGGCCTAATCCCTATCCTGGCATTGGCTAGAGATTTT
>NW_010510849.1:0-6088 GCF_000687285.1 Phaethon lepturus
GAGGCTCTGCGCCAGAGGCTTCCGAAGCTCCGGTAGGATCCACACATGGGAGGTTTGTTACTCCCTGAGGATTCGTAAGCAGCACTGACAAATTTGTTGCAATCCACATTTTTGTCATGGTCATAATATAAGGTGGGAGGCTTGAAAGGTTTAGATAAACACCTGTATTAAATTTGTCGGTCATACAGCAACAACAGTCCTATTAGTCACTTGCTACAACTTATTTTTATGGAGCACTTTCCACAAAATCAAGATCCCTGTCTCCTATATGAAGTAGTAGATAAGAAAGCTGCCACAAATAGTAATTTGTTCTTTATCAGCACTGACTGCTTTCCTTCACCCGCTGTAGTCATTAGAAAGTTGTCAACTTTAAAACAAAGAAAAAAGTCACATATACATGTATCCAACACTGAAGTGCTCTGTAAATCTTCAGAAAGATAACCTGGAAGCTGTGTATTTAGCCTTTGCAACAGAAATTGTTTAAATACCGTGTTGACCTCACACAAAATTTACATTCTTTTAGTTAGTGTTCTATTTTGTTTAAAGTCACTAAATGCTGTAAATTCTGTGTAACAGGACAGCAAAGAGCTGTGCACTGTAAAACATATATTCAGACAGCAAACTGAAAAACCCTGAGCAAACAAATCTGCTTGGTTGGGTTTTTTTTGTTTGTTTGTTTTGTTTGCTTTCGTTTTTTTTTTTTTTATTACTGGTTCCTGTTTTTACAAATCCCTGTGCTTGGAAGTGATTTGCAGTGTGTCTGTTATTTCAGAATGTACTTCATAACATCACTGAAACCTGACGAGGAAGGAACAAAAAATGCACTTTAAAACAAATTGTGAAGGAAGATGAAGAATAAGTTGAAACAAATAAGCCTCTTAAACGAGGTTCTGGTATTGAATTTTTTTTTGGAAACATAATCTTTTCATCAGATCGTATTGGACAAATCTTTCATGCATAACTGGGTTTAAGTCTTTGTGAATATTTCAAGACTTGTTGTGTAACTGTGATTTTTGAATTTCAAAAGGGGTTATTTCTCCAACAACAGAATTTATTTTACTTGTAATAGTCAGTAGAATTAAAAAAAAGGAGAAATCTTTAATTAAACATATTAGCTGATGATAGCAAGATTTTTTTAATTTCTGAAGAGGTAATCTTCAAGAATATACCCAATTAATTAAAAAAACAAATCTTATTGAATAGTATTTCTACTTCAAGCATTTAAAATACATTAGAGTATTCATATTTCTTATGAATATGCCCCCTTCATAATTTGACCATCATTGAGACAAGCAGGTCAGCAATTTTTTCCACTTCTTTGCGTGTAAAACAGAGCACCAGAGGTTAATTGTTAGGAATCAAAAGAGTAAATTAACAGGTTTAGAGAGGTATGGAGTATCAACCAGGAGTAAATGACAGAAGCTGTTTGTATTATTTTTAATATAAAAGACCTGAGGAACATGTCCCCTGGATTTCACAAAATAAGTTGACCTCTTTCTTTAATGTTCATACAGCAGCAACTGAAAGGATCACAGAAATCTGCCAAGGGAAATGTAGTTATTTCGTGCACATTTAAGATAGATAAAAAAGGGTCTGTTCTCCTCTTTACACCCGATGGCACAGAAGTGCATCTGCTCATCCAGGGAGCGAGCAGCGTGTAGGGGTACCCAGAGATAGCGAAGGAGGAGAACTTCCAGCGTCTGTCCTCCACAGAACATCTGTTGGAGGTTTTAGTCTTCAGATGTCTTACCATGAAGCTTATCAGTCTAATCCCAACGCGTGTTCCTAAGTAAGCTGCTGTGCTTGTGGAAACGCCTGGTGCGGTGAAAAACTCGATAGGATGCAATGCAGAGGAAGGACGTGTTTGCACGCTGTGTGCCCACTTCTGATGTTAGCTGTTTGGCCATGATTGCTGACTCAGTGATGCTGTTTTTCTTCTGAATAAATTTGCTGAGACTTTCTCTAAAGTCCATTCTGGGTTGCAAGAAGCGCATCTGAGGCTGCTCAGGGTCATCTCTGGGCACTGAATAGAGGCAGCTGAGGTCTTTGAGTATCCATCTTGCAAATACTGTTGGGTAAAGTACTTACTACTAGTTGGTGCCTGGTAAACACGTGAATGCCGTTGGGACTTAATCTCCTCAGTGACTGAATGCTTTTGAAATGGTGACCTAAGTTCCAAAGTCATTGAATTGCCTTCAAAAATATTTTCTTTCTCAGACATTTTTTGAAAAATTTATGCTATTCGCTGCTACCCTTGATGCACGGCTACCCTTGGCTGCAGGTGTTTATGTGGTTGGGCCCTATGTTATCTAGTGTTCCTTAGGGACTAATATCTTTCGGGAAGAATCTGTAAAGAAAGCATGTTTTTTGAATATTAAAAGTCCTTTGTTCTCATGGGGACTCGCACACCTCAGAGGCACATCTTGGGACTGAGACAAGATAGACTGTCAGGTTCTAAGAGGGTAGGAAATCTCACAGGAGGCTTAACCACTGAACCTCTATATTGTGCTCTTGAAAAGAGCGAACCTGTATACTGTAGTGTATTTCAGTAGCTCTTAAATAACATCTGTGGTGCCACGTAGTGTCACTTGTATGGTTCAGTTGTGTCTGCTCTGTATCTTTGCGCCTGAAATTTTTGGGGTCTTTCATAAACAAACAGGCCACTTAGTGTAAGTCATCAGGAATACTATGTGCAACGGAGATCAACGCAATTATTTTTGTTTCAAATAAGCCATACTTTCACAAAGAAAACTGTGAAGTAGAATCTCAAGTAACATTCACAAATTTGGTTTCTTATTTTATCTTAAGTACTGCTATTAATAATGAATATTGGCTTACCCCAGATTCAGATTCATTGTGTTCTCGTTTTTGCAATATGTTTAATTTATGTTTTGTTTTTTCTCTCTCTTTCTCTCTCTCCTTATCTCTTTCCCCTTTTCAACAGTCCTGGTACCTGGGCTAGCTTGGTTCCTTTTCAAGTATCGAATAGGACACCGATCCTGCCGACAAATGTCCCAAATTATGGTTTGAACGTAATTGGAGAGCCTTTCCTTCAAGCAGAAACAAGCAACTGAGGGAAAAAAAAAAAATAAAAGCAAAATTAAAAAAGAAAAAAAGAAAGGAAGACAAGATGAGAAAAGAAACGGAAGAAAGAAGAAAAAATAGACCAGCAATTGCAGCTCTTACAATCACTAATTCCCTTATGGTTGAAACTGAAATGACATACAAAGGGTCGATGATATTTCAGTGATGGGTAGAATGCAGCCCCTGCTAAGTAGCCTTTGTTATATGAAGTCCGCTGGGAAATAGATGTTCTGTCTCTGACAATATATTTTAACTGACTTTCTAGATGCCTTAATATTTGCATGATAAGCTAGTTTTATTGGTTTAGTATTCTTGTTGTTTACGCATGGGATCACTATTCCTGGTTATCTCACAAAACAAAGGCTAGGCAGCAGCAACAGAGCTGCAGGAGGACAAGGGCCGTGAGCCAGCCATTTTCTCAACACTCTGATTTAGAAATGTTTTAAGAATAAGCTCTGTAGCCTTTAGTTATCAGTATGGATTTATTAAACTTTGGCCCTTAATTCAGCCTTTTCTAGTGTGTTATGCAGTTTGAAGTTTTCAATCAGTATGAACACACAGGCTCTATGGAAGAAATGCCTCTACGTAGGTAAAAGTGTTATCTCCTCATGCAACAGTAAAAAAGGAAAGGAAAAAAGTGAACGTTTTCCCCACTAAAGAAACACTTACAGAGGCAAGTGCAATTTAAAAATCATATCTAAGGGGTCATCACTATAAGTCCTTCAGCCCTTGGACTCTAAATTGAGGGGATTAAAAATAGAAATAAAAAACTTTGAACAAACTTATTTTTCCCCTCAGTTTTTGAGGGCATTAAAAGGCATTAAATCAAGACAAATCATGTCCTTGAGAAAAAGAAATCAATGGAAACACAGCACTTATGTTGGTTTAGCTGCTGCCTCCACAGAGGGGTAGAATTTATTTATTTAAAGTTACTGGTTGCATCAAGAACCCATAGGGTTTACATGTTTCTGTAAAATCTGCATCATAGAGACAAAGAGATAGGCAAATCCATGTCACAAGGGCAAAGCTTACTGTTTACAAACTGGTAATACCAGGATGGGGATATGTTATATTTAAATAATGCACTCAATGTAAGTTTAGTTACAGGGTGCTGAAAACTTGCATGGTGCTTTCAGAAGTTAGCCTTGTTCAACAATTTTCACATATTGACAGATATATAATGTGCATGGGCAGACATTTTGCCTCTATGTCTCTTTAAAAAAAAATAATTAAAATACTCTTTCCAGTAATCCTAATTTGCACGAAGATATAATGTCCACATTACGTGCCTTGCCTTGAAATCTAAAAAATGGAAAAAAACAAAAAAAGAAAAAAACTACAAAAAAATTGACATCACTACACTTGTTTTGCTGCATTTATTATCATTTTAAATCTTTACCATTTTTATGACAAAATATTTTGTACTCCAGATGGGAAAAAAGTGTGACATCATGGATTTTTTAGACAGTTATACCTTTATCTCACATTTATAAAGCATATCATGGCTGTGTATAGTTGCCGCTTAAAAATTGTAATCGACCAGCAATATTTTCAGTATTTTGGTGTTTTTTCTATTAACCTTTCATGTTTTTCATCTTCCAATTAATATTGGGGGGAGGGGATACAAATTTATACGAATTATGCAATACCAAGTTTTGCCTATGTAGGTAGTGCTTTTAGCTGTATTGGTTATTATAGGTAAGTACACAGATTTAAAAGAAAAAAAAAAAAAAGAATAATGTATGCTTTTTTTGTTTGTTTTAATTGACCAAAGTGGGTACTGCTATTTTTGCAGTGTGATGAGGTCCTTTTCTGTACTGAGAGGTGGACAGGGGATTTTTTTTTATACATACATATATATATATTCTGGGGTGGGTGGGGAGGATTTTTAACACTTTACAGTGTAGCTGTGAAGCAGTGCACCCTTAGCCAGGCAAGGGCTGCAAAGCGACTGTTCTGCCTACTGTGACAAACTTTCAAATCGGTTCCCTCTTTTTAACTTCCCACCTGGGGTGCAAGCTGAAATCATTTCTGGATTTAAAAAATAAATAATGAATTCTGTTGGAGGCAGACTTGACTTGAGGAAATTGTTTTACTTTGAGTTTTTTTCCTTGAGAAAGAGAGGAGAGAGAGAGAGAGAGAGAGACAGAGAGAGAGAGAGAGAGAGAGAGAGAGAGAGAGAGAGGTCAAGACCCACAGTGAGATGAAGCCTTTTTCATTCTGGCAGAGATGCTGCATCCTAAAGTGTTCACGTTAGCAAATGTTTTTAGCTGAGAGTGACAAAGACGCTTGCTTTGTCTAGGAAATGCACGTACAGGGCCAAAATCTTTCCTGGCATAATTCCACTGACTCCAGTTGACTCTGGAGTTGCTCCTGCAGAGAATTTGCCTCCCTTAGTCTGCTTGACTGCTAAATAGTCCTTTTTTTTTTTTTCCCTCCACGTCAAAACATTTGTTTTTTTTCCTCCCAGCATCTGAATTACGATTTTCATCTGCTCAGGCTGTGTCGGAGGTTTGCAGCGTCTTCTCATACAGCAGGTCAGATGGAGAGGTCTGGGCTGTAGCGAGGAAGCAGTTTCTTAATGCACGGCATTAGACTGTGATGTGAATGAAAGTGTATTTCCAGCAAAATCACATTTTGCGCATCAGTAGCAGGCCTGTTGCTGGAGACCGTGTATGCACCGGGGGTCTTTGTGATGTGTGGCTCAAAACGGGGTGAATTTTTCTTAAAAGCCACAGAGATGGCAGCTGAAGAAACGCACATCCTTGGGATTTATCTGTAGCTAAACTGAAAAAAAAGGAAGCCCCCCGTGAAAAGATAAGGCACCAAAAGAAAACGAGCGTCACCTTGACGTTGCTGTTTTTCCGAACCCCGTAGTTCGTGAATTCGTTCACCACGCACACGGCTGTCGAGCTGACCGAAACGCGCTGGGCCCACCCCCGGGTGCAGCGCGGCTCTGGCCCGGTAGAAGGCGGCGTGCGTTGCCCCGCAGCGTGCCGCTGGC
>NW_010510850.1:0-1638 GCF_000687285.1 Phaethon lepturus
CGCCGCCGCAGCGTGCGTCCTGCACGAGGCCGTCCCCGCTCCGCTGGGTCCCTTCCCAGGAGGGCAGCCTGCCTTAGGGCCAAACCCTCAGCCATTTACTCATATTTACTAATAGATAGTGGAGCGAGGAAGGAAGGAAGGGAAAAGCCTTTAAAATCAGTCCCTTTAGGGTCTTTTTGCACTGGAACAGCAACTTTTGCTTGGTGTGAAGACCCCCCGACACCCTCGCTGTCAGAGCCCCTCCTTGGCAGCGTACGATCTTTGGCACGAAAACCACTCCTCCTTCGCCGTGGCGTACCGGCCGATTACCTACAACATCCAGCAAAACAGCAAACACAAACAAAGCTGATGAACGATTTCACGGCCACAGGAGCCCCACGCACTCCCGCGCGCGGGCAGCTGGCAGTGTCCTGCCTTTGTCCGGCACCGCTCTCCCCAGCAGTTCCCAGACACTGCGACGCTCGCTCTACCTGCGGAGACGCTCTACCTGCATCTTCGAGGAGAAGGGGACCATTTCAGCACAAGACATCGACTCTGCAGCTAGATGAAAAGACTCTACAGACAGCAAAAGCCTCCTGGTATCAGAGGGAGTAAGGTAATTCTCAATCAGCTGCATCCAAAATAGATCTAACTCTAGGATCGAGGTCTAATTCAGTAAAATAATAACGACACATACCTTGATTAAAATAATGTATATTTTTGAAAAAAATTATCTTTTTTTTTAGAAACTTCTGTGATTTTTGCACTGGGAAGAATAATGAAAATCTATTTTACTTTCTACTATCAGGAATTTGGGTACTTTTATCAGTCTGCATATTGAAAACAGCTTTCCTCTCCTCACTTTTGCTTCCAGTCGCTCTGTAGTGCCTTATCTTTCAGAGTTTTGCGCAGAAGTTGAATACTGCAAGGCCTGAGCTCCAGGATGAACAGACGAAAGGGAAAGCGGAAGGCTGTTTTTTAAAGGATTGGTGTACAGATTTATTTCAAATTACTGTTTGTTTGTTTTAATTTTCAGGTTTTGTAAACATTGTTTCTTATAAAAAACCGTATCTGAGACCAAATGACATAGGCACATTATAGAAAAAGCTAAAACGCTTAAATCAAAGCGTGCTGGTCTGTCAGCAGCGCACTCCAGCCAGCAGGAAGGTTATAGTTTTACGGGCACCAGAGCTGTCACTTGTGGGCAGAAGAAGTGACCTGTGGTCCTTTTCCAGCCCAGTGTGGTGTCTCCAGCAAAGGCCAGACCAGATGCTTCTGTGAAAGATCAAACGAAAGAAGACAAAAGGAAGACACCACTGTAAACAGTTACAGGGCAGCCTCAATTCAAGGGAAGCTTCCTCCCCGAAAGCCGGCCGCTGGCATATGCTCTGTCCTCATGGCAGAAGGCATTTAGCAACATCTTATAGGATTAAACCCTAAAACTCCACTCTCCAGTACCAACAGGACCGAAAAGCTGGATTTTTTAGTGTTATAAATTAAAAGCACAGCTTTTTGCTTCTCTTTTTCTACCTGCTGATGCTTGTTTTTATCATGTGTTTGCTAACCAGGTGCTGGAAATACAGAGCTTTCGGACCGAAGCCCTCTGCCCCTCACGGAGCGAGCCAGCACGGCCAATTTAGCACCTATACTGAATATGCA
>NW_010510851.1:0-711 GCF_000687285.1 Phaethon lepturus
AAGAGTTCACTCAGGCTTACCCGTGATTATTGGGTCTTTAAACTAGTAATGATTAAAATGAAATAACATCACAGCAGAAGGCAGGCTGAACTCCCCTCCCTCTGCAAACACGCCAGACCTCTCTCCCTGCTGGGGTGACAAAAGCACATAAACAGTCCATTTAACACTGGAAACGCAGCCAAACAGGAAGAAATTTATTCATGCCATTTTAGCAGCTTTTGTTTGGGGATCTGCAGGGGGGATTTCAATGTAAACCTGCCTGGCTTTGCTTTTGTTAACCCTTGTCTTGCCTTCTGTAAGGGAGAGGGAAAAGCAGCAGAGCTTCAGGCAGACAGCGAGGGTTTGTGCGTCCTGCAGAAACCAGGTATCGGAGTCGTCCCTGGAAAAAATGTGCATTGAAGTGAGACACAAATGCAGGTGCTGAAAGCAAACAGGCTCCTGCTCCGCTTAGGGGCTCACTGGTCTGGTTCAGACCTGTCGGAGGCGCAGGGTCCACAGCTCCCCCAGACCCTCCTGGCGTTTTTCCGTCTTGGCAGGATTTTTGGCTCTGATCCTGCAAACTCCGGCATGTGCTCAGCCCAGCGAGCGGTTCCCTCCAGGACTGCTGCCCTACGAGCTGTTCTTTCTGCCACACTGGGGATTATTTTCCTGCTATTTTTTCCCTTTGCTCATTTTCTCCTGGATTCTGCAGCGTGCTTGCAGCTTGTCCGT
>NW_010510851.1:733-2151 GCF_000687285.1 Phaethon lepturus
TGCCCACTGTGTGTGGGAAAGGGTGCTCCAGCCAAGCTGGCCACCATCGCTGCACCCGGTGCTGGTCCTGCCTATCCCACCTCTTGCACTGCTGATGCCCCAGTCAGAGGGGCAGGTGGTGGCTTCCTCCTCTTTCGGTTTCTGTGTAAAACAGCAGGATTTATTTGTGTGGTCTCTTTAGGGAAAAATATCACCCTAACGTTCCACAGAATCCCCACAGTCCTTTGCCAAAATCATCAAAACAGAAAGATATCTCCCAGCGTTGACATTTCTTTAAATAATAAACTCTTCCAACACGCAATTTCGTGTCTGAAATGTTTTCCCATTCATAGATGCTCTGGCAGCGGAGAGAGAGGAACCATGAGGAACCGGGAGACATGGTCTTGCACATCATCCACTCTCTGCTCTCCCCGGCTGTCACGCTTTCCTGAGCCTTGCCTGTAGCCTCCTCAGAAAACCCCAGCCAATGACTTTTGTGCCAACTTATTCTGTTGCTGATTTGGCCTTAGGAATGTTTACCGTCACCTCAGTTGTTTCACATTCTTCATGGCTTGGGTATTTTACCCGTGCAGCTACCTCCCCTGACAAAAGCAGAACAGAGGAGGTAAGAAGCCTGGAAGGGTTAAACAGCTCAAGGGTGAGACCGTGAGGTTCATCAGAAGATGTCCAGAACCAGCACTCCCCCAGTGCAAAGGCACCCTGCCCCGGACCCAGGAAGCAGAGCTGGAGGACGGGGGACGGTCAGGACACGCACCAGTGCCCCGTGGGGAGAAGTGCCATTTCCAGCACCGGTCAAAGCGTTCAGCCCCGGGCGACTGAGCGCCGGTCGGTGTTTGAAGTGCTCCACATTTGCATTATAAAGGATCAGATCCAGGTATAAATTATATATCTTGTTTCAATACCATCTTTAAAAGCTAATGAAAACTGTCCTTTGAAGAACCGATTCCTGTGATAACAGACCCGTGTCACACTGGTGAGGAGCTCACCCCCTTCACGGCGTGGGGACGGCAGAGGGACGCGGCGGCATTCCCCAGGGAGCTGGGGGGGTCCGAACTGTCCCCTGCATGGATGCAGCTGGCTGCTGGGAGCACAGCAAAGCGGCTTAGCTTCCATGCTTGGGAGTATTCATCCCTTACAGATCCGGGAGATGATTATTTCTGTCCAGGGTATAATAAAATACGTAGGGACACACGCTGCCAAATTGCTCGCTGGCTGCACTGCTCAGAGCCTGTCTCCACGGGGGAGAATGCAGTTTTTCCACAGCTAAAATGGCGTACAGAGGTATAGCAATTTGGCCTGCAGTACTTGAATTATTGTTTCCTTGAATCTGTGCCCAAAGGAAGCAAAGCGTGGGGGACGCAGGGCCATGCACCCTGGCAGCCAGAGCTGGTTGCTGGAAGAGCCCAGCCGGCCAGGGC
>NW_010510852.1:0-11017 GCF_000687285.1 Phaethon lepturus
TGTCCTCAAGTTGCGCCAGGTGAGGTTTAGACGAGATATTAGGAGAAATTTCTTTACTGAGAGGGTGATCAAACATCGGAACAGGTGTCCCAGGGAGGTGGTGGAGTCACCATCACTGGAAGTGTTCAAAAAACATGTAGACGTGACACTTCAGGACATGGTTTAATGGGCATGGTGGTGTTGGGTTGATGGTTGGACTTGATGATCGGACTTGATGATCCTAAAGGTCTCTTCCAACCTTAATGATTCTGTGATTAATTAGCACTAAACCAAGGCCAAACTACTTTTTCTCTCCTTGCATTTTCATGCATGTTACACAGAAGAGATGAGAACATACCTAAGCCTCAACCAAGCTGACAGGCATTAATTTCATTCTGCAACTTTCTGACAAAAATCCAAGCTGCAGCAGAGGTAATGAAACACACTGTGTATTAAACAGGACCAAAAGAATAATAATTATTATTATTAGTTTCTATTAATACTTGACAAATTATAGCTATTTAACTGAACATATAAATTCTAAACTTACTGAGCTTTAGGTTGGTTTTCATACTCAATATGGGAAACTTCCTAACTGTTACTAACTTAGTATTGCTGGTTGTACTAAACCTTCAGTACATTAATTTCTCCAATGCTAATCAAACTTACCAAAAATTATTTTCTCATATAATATGCACTAGTTAACTGAGATTTTGGAGCACGAGTTTCTGAATCTTTAGGAAAGCCTGAAAGTGGCATCCCAGCAGAAGCACACTAAAATTATTAAGCAGGAGTCCTGTATGATGATCTAATTCTGATTTCATCAACAAAAGACAACTTGTCATGTAACTGACACACTAAAATTGAAGAAGATGTAACAGTCAATGTAGGGAGGGGGAACTGTTAAAGGCCATGCTTTTCTAAATAGGTTTTCATGTTGAGACTCTTCAAAATACACTTCCATAATAAGCTTGACATGCTAGAAATCAATGCAGTTTCAAGAAAAATTGAAACTCAAGACTTTGCAAGAGTATGACTCAAATTTGTACTTTTAACATTCAAAGTCTGGAACATGTGGTTGATTTACAGAAGAGTTAAACAATGTGATACAAGAAGCTAATACACGTTTAGTTCCATTTCTTCCTTGTTTATCTGTGGTAGTATTAACACTAGTTCTGATTATAATCTTCGCAATGTACAAACAAGTCCACTGACAATATTAAGTTTCAGCTTATATTGGCCTAGGACCAGAGTCAAACTGGAGGCCATTTGCTCATCTGACCAATTCATGAACTAGCTAACTGTATTTAATAGACAAATATCTCTCCCTAAGGTATCCGCTAATTAGAGAATATATTTTAAAAATCCTAACAGCTGCACAATAGCAAACAGTATTACCAATACTTTTACTTTCTAAATATGTAACAATTACAAAGTATTTAATTTTTACTAATGAACTGTCATTAACTGTGGATAACAAGTGTTTTTGAAACACTTGTTTATAACTACATCTGTATAACAAAACCCACAGCATTTGTAACAAAAGAAATATGATTACCTATCAGTAATAAGGATTGTTTTGTCCAATTAAATCTAGAAATTGTTACAACTTTATAGTTTTTAAATATATCTGCATGTTGCTTATTAAATCTTATCTCCAAAGCTTGCATAATTCTACCCAAAATTAATGCATGCACTACAGTGAGACCACCATGTACCAGTTACAAATTTTCCCTAAGAAAGAAAAAAACCCACCACTCAAGAACATGTTTATTATTACCATATTCAAATGTTTCATCATCCGTTTTCTGCATCCTAAAATGACTGCACTTTTTAAACGGCTGTAACTCTGTGCACTGAACATGCATTTTCTTTCTGTAAGACTCCAGATACTTCAACATTCCTGCAGTCTTACAGAAATCAGGTCCTGACACAATATATATTTGTCTGAAATCTATCTTTTGAATTAAAGTACTGTTCACCTGTACTGGGGAAATCAGGCTTCTCCAGAATCCTTTCAACAGCAATGTCCAAAGGGTTCCTCGTGTTCCAACACAAAATCAAAGCCATCTATCATTTTGTCTACAACTCAAGCTTAGAGATAGTCAAGTACTGTAAAAATAAGGCTAACAGATGTGTCTTGGGATCTAAATGGACATTAATGTCTTGAAAATTAACATGAACTGCTAGCCTGCAAAAATGGTATACAGGCAAGTTACAAGTCAGAAAAAAACATGAAAAGCCTCATGTTGCAAGTCAGACTTTTGAGGAAGGTAGGAAACCAAGATTAAAAACTCTTACAGTGCATGTTTGAAAGTGTTGCAATGCGAGCTTACGAATTCCTGAAAAAGGAAGCATAAAACAGGTAGAGAAGAACCTGTCCTTCAAAGTCTGTCTCAGTCTTCTAGAAGGTTACCATCAAGCAAAGTCAGCTCTCTCTAGCTAACATGCTTCAGAACAAAAACTGACCAAAATCCAGAACAGTAAATCAACATCCAACATGTTTTATGACTGCATCATACAGTTTTTATGGTTTTCTTTTCTAGCTGTTTCCCTTTTAAAATCATATCCTTATCACTTCGCTTAATAAAGTTAATCTTTTTTTCTAAAAAGATTCTCTAATGATACAGAAGGTTTCAAAGGAAAAATGACTAACTATGAGTAAAGCAGCTCATTATAATCAAGGATGGACTAGGATATCTACAACAAGCATATGGTTTGGGATTCTGAAAAACTGAAACATTTGCTTCTTACCACATAAAAAGGATTGGATGCTACATTCAAACTCAAAAATCAGCTTTGGTAGCCAGTGCCCCATATGCAAGCACTAAGCTAGGGGAAAGTGCTTACATTTCTGAAAATACTCAGACACAGAAGATGACCTATTTAGATTGTTTCTATACGCAAATGGCTTTGCTTTTCAATGTATTCCCAGGAACAATGAAAGACAGAATTAAGGGACTATTTTATGTGACAGGGCAGGAGTCTGAAAGTATTCAAAATAACAAGGATTTTCTTTTCCAATAGGTTATTCTACATGAAACCTCTTACCAAGTATGGGTTTAGGACAACATTGATAATTTGGTAGGTATTTCCCATGGGAACTCTCTAATACCTAGGCAGAGAGTGTGTTCAGTTGCTGTCGGAAGTTCATAGTTCAAAAAACTTTACGGCACAAAAGTATATACTTTCATCAAGATGTCCCATTATTGGACTACAGTGATCCACCACAAGAAAGTCATTCCAAGTATAGCATGCTATGCTGTATTAAACAAATCAACAGACACTCAAAGGGATAGTACACAGGTTTCAAGAGAATAACCCTTTTGGTAACACTGATCAGATCTCTAATGAATAAGCAGAGAGTAAACTTGAGGAACCTAGAGTTTACTAGAAGAAAGCCTATAAATCTATTATTGCTTCAAGAATCTATCAAATATGGTACATCTTAAGAACCAATCCCATCTACCTCATCTGCAATAGACAGTTTGGTATATAAGGCATCAGGTAAGGACTAGGAGCCATAAGACAATGTAATATCACTACTATCAATTTTTTTTTCATGAATACTGCCAATACTTGTAAAGATTTGAGTAATGAAGCCCCACTCTGAACCTTCCTGCAGATCAGACAGCTGACTGTACAGGAGGAATATAAATCTGTCCAGAGCTTAAAGACATGTACATTTGTCATCCTGGAATAAAATAACATGTTTATCAGCAGAGTAGCCACAGGTGTGGAATAGAGGTCCAATTCTCCTCCAACAAGAAAAAAATAGTATGAACAAAAATCTTGGTCCTTGTTAATAAAACTTTTTCTCCTTTCCTAGACAAAGAAATAAAATCTTTTTTATAGTTAGCAGTAGAGTGGCTAAGTCTAACTAGATAGTCTAGCCACAGATAATCCCCAATATCTGACTTCCATTATTTGAAACATCATAGCTGGTAGAAAGTATATTCTTTTTGGACTGAAATGTACAGAACCTCTCCCTGTATCATGGAACTTGCTGAAGGTAGATTTGCTTGAACTTCATTCCCATGGGAAACAAAAACTGTTAACTCCTTTCTAACTCAGATTTAATTTTTTTAATACACCATTCATGCTAGCTAGAGCCACAGAATGCATTCCATTGTCTTGTCTGGGGATGTAGACAGTACTGTTTCAAGTGGTTAGCCACATCTTAAGTTTCCAGAGCACAATAGTCTTGAACTTTCAAGCTTATGGAATAACGTCGGTTCACTCTGTGTATGAATGACATGCGTAAGTATTCTGCCATATAATGCCATTCCTCAGCTTCAATATAGATCTCTACAACACTGAATACTTGTTGTATCATTTTTGATGTATTTCACAAGAGCAAATTCAGATCAGACTGCAATGCCAGAAACTTTCATTACCGTCTCTACAACAGTCTAGGCCACCTATCACTTCTCCTGAATTATTTGTACGATATTTTTTCCTCATGCTATGAGTAGGTTGCTCAGAGTATTAAGATCTAATAAATATCAGTGTCTTGTACTACCAGCAGAGACTGACATTTGCCACACCAGGTAGCTGAGAGGCACAGAAATAAGATTTCCCTCCCCACAAATTACACAATTTTTGTCAAGAGTACCTATGACAAACTCAACTTGTATTTTTTGGCCATGTTCTCAAGCCTAGGAAGTTTCACAACTGCACATGGAATCACAGTTGGAAAAGTTTGTCAATCACAGCCTTCTCCTTTAGTATCAACAAAAAGGCAGAACCAGATGAGTGTAAAAGACCTTTCTAAGCATTTCTGCACAAACATCCAGTGGCTACTGGCTGAACAAGATTTAACAAGTTAAGCATTTCCTTTTTTTACTGAAAAGCTGACTCTGCATACCATTTTTACAAGAGCTGGTTGAACTACTTAAGTTCACACATATTATCAAGTTATAAATGACTTGTTATTTTATTGGGGTTTTTTTTTTAATTACTTGAATGTCTGTGCCAAAATCGCTGTGGAAGGTGTTGTTTCGTCTTATGATAATGAAAATCGTTTGTGGAAAACTGCTCTCAGCTACTAACAATGGCTCTTCAATAGCGAACACTGTTTATATGGTATAGCTGATCTGGCAGACAATCTATCTGAACATACATCATTATCCTGAATGTGACCGAAGGTAAAATATTCTGGACCCTTAAACCATTAACAGTATCATGCTGTAGAAATACTGCTGACAACTTTGATTTTGGCCACTCCACAGCCATTACTTTAGAGATGGCAACTGGGTGCTGCTGGACAAACCACTGTAATACAGTACTGGTAGTACTTATGCTAAATAAAGTACCTCTGTGTCTATCACTCTTCTGATTTTCATAATGTATGCACCTATTATGCAGTGCTGATACTAAATAAAAGGGTTAAACTAAAAGACGACTTCACCCCTAAAAAGGACCCTCACGCTCCTTTGCCATACACCTTCACCATGGTCTTGCTGCATTGACCTAAGACTGCTTCTCTTCAAACATCATTTTTCATCCATGGTTTATGTTCAAACTGGCCATCCCCATGCTACAAGCCATTTCCATATTCAACATATTGACGTAAGAATTTCTCTCATTATTGCCCTGATTTAAACTGTTTCATTTTGTGTAAAACAGCTCATTACATCAAACAGGCAGAAAATTACTCCAAAGCCCAGAAATTACAAAATTCATTTCAGCTATAGAAGACTGAGAATACCTCACTCCAATTAATATTAATTTATTTGAGCAGTCATCTCAGATGAGAAAGAGCAAAGTTCAAATTATTGGTCTGAAGCAAATAAAGCAAGGAGTTTAAGCTGGTTCTGTGTATTTGAAAGAAATAGTCAAACACTGAGTGACAGATAGACAGATATATACATACATATATGGAGAGAAATAAAGGTACACTGAGTGGAAGCAGGGAAAAATTCTCAATTCCCCTCTTGCAAAAAGTATGGCTTCAATAAATTGTCTTTTACTGAATGCAGCTTTTTTTTCTTTTATATCTGCTATTGGAGAGCATAAATTCACATCTATTTTATAATTTCCCACTCCTCACTTATTTGATCTGCATATCATTTCCTTGGGTAAATAATTCCAATCTTTTCAATCCCTTTAAAAACTCTGCCACATCCTTCATATCAAACTCTCTAGAATACTGTGATTTATCTTTTTTAAACTAATTGACAGTTAATAACACACTTTGAATAGCAGATAACAATTGTATAGAAAGGCACTTCCTTCTCTATGCTTTTTTCTCCACTTCTGATTACAGCTATAAGTTGGGTAAAGCTACCTCAGCAAATGGCAGTGATGCCCAAATTTTCCTGTTATATTAATACTGTTAAGAACTTTTAAGATATATAAGTAGTATCTTATTTTCTGCTTCCAAAACACAGTTTTGCATACACCAACAATCAGATTTACCTGTCATCCTGCTGTCCTTTCACACTAGTCTAAGCTTGCTTAGACTTCTCAGATGACCCTTCCAGTATTTCCAAATTTGATTAAACAGTTTTGAATCCTCAGTAAATACTGCTACTTTGCAAATCAAATTCTAGAGATGATTAATAGAAAATACTGAACATCTCCTATTTAAGACAAAATGTTAAGCCTCCTATAACTTAACATTTATTTCTGTTATTCCCCCTCAGAGATTTTTGTGACCCATGGAAGTATTTTAACTCTCACATCATGGCTTCTTTATTTAATAGCCTGGTGTGAGGAACCTTCAGTTACACCTTTAAAAAGTGTATGTACATTAGAACTACATTAAAATATAGTCTGCTATGCTATTACTGCAATCAAAAAGCCTAGTAGATTAGTGAGGCACAATTGTCTTTGTAGAAGCAGTACTAACTACATTAGTAATACTAGTTAGCACTACTGAGTCCATCATCAGTCTTTGTTGTCATCCTATACTTCTATCGTATCAGCAGTTCAGACTGTAAGGGTTAACAATCACGTGTGCATCTTTTTTCTTTAAGAGGTCCCAACAATTTTCAGACCTGTTTCGTATGCAAACAAAGTTTAGGAGATCACTTGCAGAGTATTTGTTGGAAGATCTCCTTCAGGAACTTAAAAATCTATTGACCAATTTCTACCAAATTGGACTCAAGTACATCGAGGTTCTCCAGATCTGTGAAAACAAGAGCCACATAGAGAACAGAGAGACTATTAATACTCACAGTAAATGAATGCAGCTTACCACAGAGCAGGGAAAAAGGAAGCAAAACAGTACAAATGCCCTAGCTATAGGAAATACTTCAACAGAATTTAATGCCTTTTATTAGATGCCAAAAAAACGCACCTGGGTTTAGAACAGATTCCTGTTTTCTAATAAGTTAAGTGTTGGACAGTTATAGCATTCATAATAATCTACGTCTGTATGGAGTCTGCTGTCGGAAGACGAAATTCATGTCGCAACCATAGCACCTAACTAAAGTCGATCGACAGCAAGGTATAAACTCACTGAAAACTATCCATTATCTCTGCTCTTCATTAAGTGTTTTGTTAAAATGTAACTACCTTTGTTACTCTGTAGTTCTTTGTCTGTATGAGGTAATTTATTACCGACATAGTAGCATAAGTAAGCTAGCATTCAATTTAGCTTCCCACCCCCCCAAAAAACATAAGCACCTAACTTAATACATGTATTTTTAGTATACACTTTTGATGACATTTTCTGTCCTTTAACTGATTAAAAAGAAAACATTTTTCAGAGAATTAAGAAATCCAGTGTTAAACATGCGAATTTCCAATTATGCTACTTAGTTTATTTTCCTGGAAGGCTATAATTAATGTTTTGCTGCCTCTCCAATACATTCTTTGTTCAACTTGTGTTATAAGATGCAGCACTGCATAAGCACTTGAGTAGTTCGAAGAGGTTACACAGAATGGTTCTGACCTCTAGGGAGGAGGTGGCTCTGCAAAAAAATTATTTTCTTTGCAAAGTCTTTTGAAATAAGTATGACAGTCTAAGTTGCCCCAGTTCTACCCCATTTTTTTTTTTCTTTGAAACCAGATCTTGTAAACATGAAATATATAGCCTGTAATCTGTGTCAGACGACTTCAAGATTCCTCCCCAAAAACTTAAGAGACTGATTCACAGATGTACTGGAACACAGAACTCCTATTGCAATCTGGCATCTTGATATCTTTGAGAAACCGGGACATACTCCAAAAAAACAAAAACTGGAAAAGAGGTATTATCACCCTTGCAGCAATCAGAGGCTCCAAGGTGGTAGAAAAAGCAGAGCATGAGTTATAAAAGGTGCTTCACTCTCCAAGCAGTTAAATTGAGTATATTAAGATCCATCAGACACACAAGCAGAAAGTTATAAAAAGGTCCAATCTGAATGCAGTAACAGTAGACTGATAAGACTTCCATCATGATACCTTTTCTCAGCAGCCAAAAGCATAGGAACAAAGGAAAAAACCCTCATCTTCTTTCAAACTCTATGTTTCCACAGACAATAGAACCTCATATTTTAGTTCAGTCCTCCGTCTGATAAGTATCTGGGGTTTTTTTGTTTGTTTTTTATTTTCTTCCCTCCAAACTGCAGACGTACAGATCTTGGTGGATAAGAAGTGAGTATATATGCAAACGGATTGATAGCAGTTTAAAGTGTTAAAAAAAAAAAATAGAAAAAATAGAACAAGCAAGATTATGAAAACAGAAGGTATGAGACAAAGCACATTCATCATGGAAAGCTACAAAAAAGAACTACGAAAGAACAAGTAAATGTGTTTTATCCTACTTTCTTTTCCCTTAAAAGCACATGGAAACAGATTTAATTGTTTATTATATGGAAAAGACTGATATGAAGGAAAAATTGTGAAACATTGAGTTAAAAGTTAATATATTTTACCCCAGCTTTTTAAGGCAATTAAGTCTCATGCAGGAAGGGGGAGGCGGGAAGCTTTCCCCCACTTGGAAACTGGCTGGCTGAATTCAACCAAATTTGACAGAAGGGTAGGGGTCTCAAAGATAATTGCCTAAGGAAATGCTAAGTTCATGAAATCAAGATGCTGTGAGTGTCCTGACCAAGGGAAAGGCTGCACTATGCATTAAAACCTTATTAGACATTAGATGATCCACAAAAGGATGAGACTATAAATGTTTCAAACAGGGGAAAAAAAAAATTTCCTTCCTTACAATCATCTGTGAGATTTTAAAAAAAAAAAAAAAAAAAAGGGAAAAGAAAAAGGTAAGAAGCCAGGCTTCTTCTGCTCAAGGAACTACTCTTTTAAAATACGTCTTCCTTTTTTCCCCAGGTGAAAGAGGAAGAAATGGTAATACTTGGTATAGTATTCACCATCCTGAGTAGTAGCAAACAGGTGCCAAAAGGCCCCTTTTATATGCAAAACTGCTGTACAAAACGGGACATTTTTATCTCCCTTTGGAGAAACCAAAGCAAGAGAGGCAAAGTGACTGCAAGAAAAAATAGCAGTGAAAAAGCTGGATGGAAAGAAAGAAAAGCCAAGTAACCCAAATCACCTTCCACCCACTACTCCAGTCTGCCGTAAGAACCAGCAGCATCCAACGCATAACAGAACACGTTTTCTAGAACCCAATTAAAACAGACCATACTCAGAGCATACAATAATCAATGACCAGACTTTTAAAAAAAAGTTTTAGCACCCTTTTGATTTGTTTTCAACCCCTTCCTGAATTCACAAATATGCAGTTAATAGACAATGTGTTAACATATTATCTCAACACAAATGACGAGCAGCAATTCCTGTTTTTTCAATAAAGCCAGATTTTAGATAAGCATGAATATTAACCATCTACACTTTTAAAGTACAGTCAAATCAGTATTTCATATTAAAAAATGGCATCTGCATGCTTGCTAAAAATTAATCTTTGCTACAATTTAAGCAAAGAGAAACTTTGCATGGTGTTCCGCCGAATGCTTTCTTGTATGCTTGCCTGATGGTACCAGAAAAGCAACTAATTTAAACCAGTAAGTGATTTTCATAGGTTCTACAATGAAAGCATCTAGAATCCCAGATGATTAAATTTTACTGGCAAACTATCTAGAATAGATCTTGGACACGATGTAGCTGAACATACTTAAGCAAACTACCAAAGCTTTGTCAATTAAACAATTCAGATTCAAGGATAACGAAGCAGAATTAATCATTTTCAACACAATTCTCCAGATAAAATATCACAGACTGGTTCCACAAACAGGTCCTGAAATACTTCGCTTTTCAGGAAGCGCACCTTTCAACTTCAGACAACACCCAGCATCTGCATGCCACGAGAAAAAGGAATGCAGTCATATGGAATCAGTTAACAATTACAGCCAATAAACAAATCGACTGCAGTGGAAGATCTACGTTTCATATTAATAAGCAGTGATTCATGTGAGGCGTCATATAGCTTTCCCTACTTACAGATTCATCATCCCTGTATTTAAAAGAAAAAGTCAACTCATTACCATATGAAACGCTAGTTGAACATAATGCATTTCAGCTGTTGAAGATGCAAACAAAAGAAAGGTCTTAGTGCTGAAAACGTGGGACTTTAACCGAAAACCCCGATTCCAGCATACAAAGAAGAGGCACGTTCGTGTTTAGCAGATCATATCTAAATGCAGCACCTTGCTCCACTCCAGTGGAGCACTTTCTACTTGCCCTCACGTTTATTCTGTCAACATTTTTAAAAGAATCCGGGTTACATCTCCTCAAGCTAAGGTATTTGTTTAAAAGCGCGACTGCTGCAAAGCGTGGAAATCAAACTAGAGCACTTAATCCGATTAAACGCCACGGTGTCACAATTAGATGTCACTGTATGTTCACTTTAATTCCGAAAGCACATGCAGCATGAAAGGAAGTCGCAGCAATGTACACTGCTCCCGGTGCAAGCGCACGCAACGTATATGCCCGGCGTTAAAGCTCGCCCTTCAGCGCTCCGCACTTCTCGTTTATTCCGCCCGGGAGCGAAGCGGGCGCAGCGAACCGGCGCTTTACCGGCTGGAGAAGTTGGAGCCTCCGTGCTCCTCCCGCGCCCAGCCAGCCGAACAATGGTAGCAGT
>NW_010510853.1:0-814 GCF_000687285.1 Phaethon lepturus
CGCTGTGGCTCCCAGCATCGCCACTGTGGCCACCAGCATCACTGCCACGATGACCAGTGCCACCGTGGCCATCGGTGCCACCACGATCCCCAGTGTGAGCATGGCAACCAGTACCACCAGTGCCCCCGCTACCAGTAGTGCCACCACGGCCACGACCATAACCACCGTGACCACCAGCGCCACCATGACCCAAGGGCCACCACGATGACCACCAGCGTAACCACGGCCACCATTGCGACCACGGCCACCAGCAGTATCCCCATGGCTACTAGCGCCACCATGACCACCAAGGCCACCATGGCCACCAGCACCACCATCACTGCGGCTCCTGATGCCACCATAACCCAAGGCCAACCACGATGACCACCAGCGTGACCATGGCCACCAGCGCCACCATGGCCACCCGCATCTCCATGGCCACCGGCACCACTGTGACCCAAGGGCCACCATGGCCACCAGCGCCACCATGATCACCAGCATCTCCATGACCACCAGCACCATCGTCACCAGCATCACCGCGGCTCCTGGAGTCACCATGACCCAAGGGCCACCACCACAACTACCAGGGCCACCATGGCCACCCGTATCTCCATAATCCCCAGCACCACCATGACTACCACGGCCACCATGGCCACCAGCACCATCGTGATCAACAGCATCTCCATAACCACCAGCACCACCATCACCAGTATCACCACAGCTCCTGGTGCCGCCGTGACCCTTGCAAGAGCCACCATGACCACCAGTATCTCCATAACCACCAGCACCACCATGACCACCAGGACCACCATGACCCAAAGCCCACCATCACGGC
>NW_010510854.1:0-20000 GCF_000687285.1 Phaethon lepturus
CCTTCCTTCCTTCCTTCCTTCCTTCCTTCTCATTAGAAAGGTCCTTCCAGTTTTGGGTGCCTTTTGGAAGTGAACCTGTGGGAGCAAGTGCAAATACGATTCTTAGTCCCAGGCTCACACATTCAGGAGGTTTAAAGTTGCTTGTTTTATTTTTGGTTCTTCTGTAATTGTAGTTTGTTTGGCAGAGCGTGCTAGACATGGATCACTTGCTCAGGGCTCGTTAGCACCAACAGCATTCCAGCTATATTAGAATCTGTGAATATATCTACCTCAACCGTATTCTCACGCCTTTTATGATTTTCATTGTCCCTGAACTGGAAAAAAAGAAAAAAACAACGGAAATAACCAGCCATCTAGCAGGAAGCATTGGTGACCTTTCTGATCATACTGGGGAATGCTCTTTAAAATCAAAATCTGAATGAGCAGAACTCTGGCAGCACAGCACCTTGCTGTAGAGGGGCTTGAAGATGCCACTTCTGTCATGAAAACAGTTTATTTAGTAGTTAGTGCTTTGACTTTTCTGTCTTTGTACTTCTGAAAGGTGATCTCTTGCAAATGATGAACCCTTAGCCTTAACGAAGTACTGATCCCTCTTTAACATTTACTTAATTGAAGCTTAGAAGGAAAAAAATATAGTGTAGTATTTTAAGAGTGACTGTGTAGCACCTTTCCAAGTTTGCATGCCTGTCAACGGGATGTCATCCTGTAAGTGTGAATGAATGACTCTATTTCCAGTTCAAGTTTCCATTCCTAGGCAAAAATAGCACCAAATACACTATACTTCCAGAATAGATTTTTTTTAAGTTTATAAATCGCACTGCAGTAAAAAGTAATCTATGGTTATTTCTTAATTAAAAATGTTCTATATGGCCAGTGCCAAGTAAAAAACTATTAAAAAGAGAAGATGCTGCTTAAAGTGACTGAATAAAATCACAAGCAGTAGTTTCTCCCTCTGTTCTAACTGGGCAGACTGTATTTCGTAAGGATACCAGTTATATTTGGCATTCCTCAAGACTTCCATTGTTGGGCTTTTTTTTCCACAACCAGCGTGAAGCATTGAAGCTTTAAGCATTCTGTCATGATGCTGATGTCTTGTCAAAGAAAAGATGTGTTCCTCAGCTGTTCCAGTTACTTCAGCATTTGTGCCTTTTCAGATGACACTTGGCGAACTTTTTAAAATTACCTAAGTCCCATGTGCAGAGTGATGAGGGCCGAGATTTTTAAGGGCCTTGAAGTATCTAAATCATGGCATGGGCTCTCAAACTACCTCCAAAGATCTGATTCTTGGATCTGATTCATTTTGTCTAGGAGCCTCAAAGTCCTAATGATCTAACCCATTCCTTGCAATAGGATTTGGGCTTTTTTTTTTTTTTTTTTTTGCTAACACAAATAATTTATAAAGAGTTAGCAGAATATTATCATGGTGTGCATTAGGGTTGGATATAAGGTAGAAAGCAATAACCAGGATTATAAATAACTGTTTGATCTGTAGAATTCTAAAATAGCCTCTTAAATTTGATTAACTGTCTCAATATATGGTAATCATCTAAATCCTTTATAAACTATTTGTAAATGCACTCTTGACATAAAGCATGACTAGTTTGTAGTTTAAAAACATGACAATTTTACTGAGGAAATGGAGCAGTATTTCTGCAATATAGTCAATGTAATTGAGAAGGTGAACTTCGTGTTCCAGGTTTTAATTGGGGAAGGCGAAGTGCTTCCAGTTTCTGAATTGCCTTCTGCAAATTTGTTGTGCAAAGGTAGTACGGAGTAGCCACGCTCTTCTTTAGAACAAAGAAGGAGAAGGAAGTTAAAAGGAAGGAGAAATATAAAAGAGTTAAAACATGAAAATGGAATTATTTCAGAATGGTTTGGACCTCAGTTCTGTGGTACCAATCCATCAGCATCAACATCAGGGTCTCCTGCCCCCAAAACTCCTCACTCCTGCCCCCATGCTGCATCCAGCTGCTCTGTAGTTTTCATGGGCGCTTCTGTTTTCCAGTCAATGTCTTGAAATGGAATTGATCCAGTGAAAAATAGCTCTGCTCTCCCACCCTCTTCTTTTTTCTTTTTCTTTTTTTATCCTGGGTCAATTGCTTGATCTGATTCATCACATGGACTCACCAGTTGTTGAATCAGCACAACTGAGGTTGGCATGTCACAAGGCGATGGCAGAAATGAACACCAAGAGGAGGTGGGATCAGGGGGAGGAAGGGACAGACCTGAGCATGACTCCTAAAATTAGTATTGCTGCTGGATGTTTTGCATCTTGGAAGCATGGTCTTGGCTTGAGTACAGGACTTGGTGTGAGTACATTTAACTATAAACTCCCCTGTAGCCTTTGACACCCTTAAACTTTAGTTTTGCCACCTGCTAAGTGGGAATAACGCTAGTTATTCCAGTGATGTGAAGAATTACTAATTATTGTTGAACCAATTAGTGCATGAAAAATAGGAAAGACTGCTTTTTAGACTCCTGCATTTTGCTGAAATTGTCTCTCATGCTTATGAACTACATTTCATATGTTTTCGACTTGTGTTCATCCTATTGGAAATATGTTGCTAGAGCAAAGACAGGTCCCTGGTTTTGTAACCCAAGTGTCTCTATTTTTAGTTTTAAGATGTTGGCTGCATCTCTCTCTCTTTTTTTTTTTTTTTTAATAATATATGTGTGTATTTATAGCTCTTGCTATTGGAAGAGAATTTCCTGCAAACAGATCCATTTCTGTGGAGCTCTGCTCCGACATGGAATCCCATGTGTTCCGCTGAGAGATTGCTCCAGAATAAATGTCTGCTCTGGTTGTAGGATCAGCCTGGTGAACTGTAAACTTTATATTGCCTTCAGCACATAGTAAATTTGCATGTGCAGGAGGTATTAGTGACTGGGCATCCGATACTTGGCAACGTTGCATCTGAAGACGTAAGTGACAGGAGAGGTGCAGCCCCAGCCCTACTGTCCTACTGAGTCTTTTCCTCTTTGGATAATTACATTCTCAGTTTTCTCCGCAGTTTTAAGTAGGGGGGGAAGTATCTGTCTTCGGACCCTTATTTAAAGAGGTGAGTCGTGTAACCATGCACCATTAAACAGCTGCCACATCTCACCCAGAAGTAGGTGAAAGGACTTTTTATGTAACGTTCGTATCTGGTTTGCATTCTGAGGTGCACCGATCCACAGTAATGCTGCATGGGTATCCGAAAGCAGGATTTGACCTGTAGTTGGGCTCTGGTTCACATGCAGCGAGTAGCACTTGCTCACATAGTTTCAGGGACTTCAAGTGCATAAGGACTGCAGAATCAGGCCCCTAAGGATCCTTAGGAATGAAAGGTATTCTGTAACTGTAAGGTATTATTATGATGACTACTCTGGAGAACACAGAGGTATTGAAGTCGGCAAAATAAATTACAGGGTTAAATGTATAAGTAAACCAAGAAGCGACTGATGTTTTTTGCATAGTAATAATCTTCATAATCACTTCATTTGCACAGTTATTTCATTTTAAACTTTAGGCACAGTTTTGAAGCACAACTCAGTGGAGATTTTTGCTGTAATCTATAAACTTTAATGAAAGCTAATTGGAGGACAAATTTTAATCTAATTAAAATGTGACTGCATAAAGCAGAAAGGATGAATGAAGCAAAATGCTCTATGGGGCGCAGTTTTCAAACAATGATTATCCTGAATACTAAGTCAAATGAAGCTTTTGTAAAATGATGATCATGAACATTGCCAGCAACAGAACAACCTTGAGAAACTGCAAATGAAAGTTTTAATGTATTTAGTTTAAAAAGTGGACATTCAACTCACAACCATGTGAGGACTTTTTAAAAAGAAAATAGAAAGCAACACACACGGTCTCATCGAAAAACATAACAAGTAAATTAGCCAAAGGTGTACATTCCATCTAAGTTCTCATGATCAGCAGATGCAAATGTTTGCAGTGCGCCGATGAGTTATGAGCTCTAATGAGATTTCAATGCTGAGCAAACAATAAAAATTTATGCATTGCATAGTTTTAGTGGCCTTTGGCTTCATGGTTAGTGTTACACCCTTTCAACAGCTTTGGTAATATAATATCCAGCTGGCTTTGGAGGTAAGGAAAATTTTAGGGGTGAACTGAAATTGTGAGAAATAACGTGATTGATTGCTTTGTCAGAATAATGCATTTCCACGGTATAATTGTCCGTAGTAATCTTAGACCGGGTACGGATACATAGGTTCTAGTTATGTTCGGACACAAATTTTGAAAGATGCAGGTGAAGGATGGCTTTTCCAGCATTTGAGCCAGACCGTTTCCTGTGCTGGGTACGTGTCCAGGGGTCTTGCAAACAGCCCCTCTAACAGGAACATTCCTGTCACAGTCCGGTAAACGGGAGAATTGAAAAGCTGCACTTTCCACAACAACTGTCATGTGTCGCAAGAAAAGAAGCGGAGCACAAGCACAAAAAGAAACACACAACAGAGATTGGAATAAATGTATGTAATGGGGAGCGGGGGGGTGAATCGGGGAATTCAACTCGTGCAGTGTGAGAGTGAGCTCAAATGTATTAAATTTAAAAGACCCATTTGTGGGTTAGGCTTTTATGAATCCAGAACCTTCACCATAATGATTGCCTGCATTACCCTACATAATATTAAAATCTTAGCATGTGATTAATAGCAGATTCCCTGCATACGTGTCACAACACACATCTGCAGCAAATCTGCCAGTATATTTCTGTGCTAGTTTTACTTTGGGGCCATAAAGTAATTCCTGTTTTGTGAATGAGAATAAACCTATTATGCATTAGGTTAGCTACACCCAGTTTCTTCTCTTCAGGGAAAAAGAGCTGCTTATTTGATACAGCATCTCAAATTTCAGTGTTCAGAAGTGAGTTTAAGCCTCGGCTAGATTTGCTTGAGCAAGCTGTTGGGATTTGCCTTCACCGTTTCTTAGTTCAACGTTTTCCAAAACCTTCTGTGCAGAGTATTGAGAAACTTCTGAACAGCAGTAAACTAGTGGACTTAATTACAAAGTGTTTATTGCTAAATTTGTTAATGAGTCAACATGCAAAAAAAGATATATTTATCCCTGTTACCTCTTAAAATAGTAGTAAAAAATAACTTCAAAAAATCTTTTTCTTAAGCTGTTTGGTGATGCAGTTTTGCTGTTCACAAAAGCCCTTTTTCCCATCCGCAAATAGCTACCTTTCACTTTGCCCCAAGGGAACAGAGCATAGCTCAAATGAAGCTTAAAAAAAAAAAAAAGATTTTTCCCGGTTGTAACTCAAAGTCTATGCATATTCACACATGCACGCAAAATAAAAAGGAATATGCAGAAGCATTCCTCCAGTCTGCCCTCTGAAAAGTCCTGGCGACCTGTTTCACCCACCAAAATCAAAACAGAACCCCACAAAAACAACTTAAATGACAACAAGAAAACATTAGGAAAGCAACATCTGTTTTGCATTCTTGGCATCAAGTCTGCCCTTGCAACACAGGGTCTGACACAGATGTACAGGGTTATGACACCACTGAGTACCGCTTGATTTAAAATGGTGTAACTAAGAGCAGAATCAGGGTGCTGAGTTCTTACAACACTGCGCAAAACTCTGTCTCTTGATCTCCTTTGCAGATGTGGGACTCAAACCTCACTGAAGTTTTAGGCGTCTTTCCATTGATTGATGCAGACTGCAGAGCAACTCATATTCCTCTACTGGCAATTTAGAATTTATTATTGACTGTATTTTTTCATCGTGTGTGTATTTTGTCGTCTGTAAAATCGCATCGCGCTCTCAACTTTCCAGTAGACTTCCATTGAGTGTAGCTGCGGAGAACCTTTTAAACGACATTGCATAATTAAGCTCTTCAGTTTTTAAGTAAAATAAAATAGTAGGAAGGAGAGAGGGATTTAAAGGTACCCAGAAGAAAGGCAAAAATAGCTCTGACTGAGTTGAAAAGAGTAGGTGATGAGGGAAATTTGGGAAGCCAGAGTCGCCAAGCGAGCGCCTCTCCCACCAGAGGCAGCATGATTACGTGAGATGGCACAAAGGGAGCAATTCCCTCCCTGTTCGATTGCCCATCCGTAGTTGTAGCAGAGGCAAAATTAGCTCAACTCGTACCTGGCATCTCCAGTGGCCCCAGCCGAGCCGTGCCGGGTGCAGTGGCACGCTTGCAGTGTTTTCACCAACCACTAGATGTCTGTGTGTGCTCTATAAAGTTGTTGAGGGGATGATGCCCCTGGTAAACACGAGAGACAAAACTGGAACACAAGCTGTGGGGAAGCCTATTAGTTTGTGTTTATAAGTGTAACATCACTATTTTAACGAAGCTTGTTTTTAAAGCAATCTATGCTGCCTAAAACTAAATTCCAACCTTTCTAAATTGAGGCAAATAAGGAAAATGTGCTTTTCCTGGTCCACATCTGCTTAAGACAAACTGTTTCCTTTATGTCCATGCGAAGGACTGAAGTACATCTTATTGTTGTGAAAGTTTTGGAGGAAGTTGCTGAGATGTAAGATAGGTTCATCTTATTTCTGTTCTTGAAACAATGGAACACCAAAATATAAAACATCTGCTCCGTAAGTGAATTGGTAGGAGCCCGCTATTTAATTCTGCCCAGTATAGCCCAAACCACAGTACTGCTGGAGCCGTATTTTCACATGTACAATGCATCAGCCTACCTGGGTGCGTGGAGGAAGGCTGTGCAGCAGATGTCAAGCTTAACAAAAAAACCCTGGAAGAATGGATCGGGGTACAGAAATCTGCTTCACAATTCTGTTTATCAGGCAGTCCGCTGGCTGACCAGGGCAGCTGCACCTGTGACCAGCTTTTCTGCAGAGATCTCCCAAGAAAAATGCAAAAGTAATCTGCACATGTTTGCCTTTCATTTATCTCTGTCATCCGGGAATAAGATACAGATAGTATCAGGAGCAATGAAAGGTACATTCTGATATTATTTTCAAGTTTTTTTGTCTAGACAGAGAGGATCAACCACTTGCATCTCTGTGGAACACATACAGCCCCCCTCCACACTCGCATCCTAGGCTGAAGGCCAGAGGGGGGTAGTAGGCTGTCTATATTAAAAAAAAAAAAAAAAAAAGAGTTTAAAAAACCACCACCTACTCGTCAGGTGACTGGAGACTGTGGTTGTAAAATGTGCTGCAGGCAGAAGTTCTGAAATATCCCAGAAAGTGTTGAAAACATCTCTAAACAAGGTATTTTTCTCCTGCACCTTTCTTGCTAAAGGTCCCAATTGCTGCCAAGAAAACTAGTGAGAATGTTAGCTGCCAAATAAAAAATTTATGACAGTGTTTGGCAAAGGATTGTATCACTGCTTGTTTTATACATTTCCACAAGGCTCTTGAAGGGCTGTTGGACACATACGGCTCACTGATCACTGTGCTTTATCTGTTCTTTAATATATTAAAAAAGCAAGCTCCAATAAAGTATGATTTAAACAATACATATTTTTCTTTTAATAGCCTCCTGTAAGGCTTGCTATGGTGAGAATATAATTTCTAAACAACATTCTATATATAAAAATTGTTTTAAAAGCCCCGTACCTGACAAAGTTACTTGTTATGTGAGTCACTTTCATAGTAAAAATACATGAATTTTTCAATTAAAAATGTATTGCTTTTGCAATTGTGCTTGTTATATGTTGGAGTCTGGGCCAATAAACCGCCTGTTAAAACATAAAGAGGTCCATTCAGTCAAAGTTGTGCCTGCCATTTATGTTTCAAAAACCGAGAAAATAATACGTTGGAATTGCATTGCTCACCAATATCAATTAGGTTTTCGGCTGTATCGTTAAATTAATGTTGGGGGAGAAAATTGTTCCAGTGGATTTAGTGGAAAAAATACACTTTTGAATACAGAGTTATCACACTGACAGTAATAATTAAGCTGGCTGATGCTGAAGCAACACCCTTAAAAATATTTTCCCCATTTGAAGAACCAAAATTGTCTGTCTTTTCAAAGCAGTTATCAGATTAGGCTTCCAGCTGATAATTAGTGCTGTTTAACACAGATCTTGTCATTCGGAAATCTCAAAGCCTGAATAGTTTCCTTTTTCCCATTCCCATTGTGCTGCTGGAGGTGGGAGGTTCGGAGCGTGGAACTGCACCTCTCTGCACCATTTTGTAAGGAGGCACAGAGCCTCCTCTCTGGTGGCCAGGAGTGGTGGGACACGGTCCTGGCGTGCTGTCCCCTTCGAAGGGGACAACCAGGGCAACACGACCCTGTGCTGCCCCAAAGCTGCCCGGGGCCATCCGGCCCCACACCATGTTTGCATCTTCACAGCGCAGCAAATACTCGAGAGCAGCCACCAGCACAACTGCTCTACGCCTTGTATATGCTTGTGTATTTCATGGTATTTGATATAAAGTACTCAAGACAGACCAGCGTTAAGAGGATTATTTCAGACAGCATTAGGAGTTAATTTACAGAAGATTAGCTCTAAATCAGGCAGATATCATAAGCAAATTAGCATCAGTAGTAAGAGATTCAGAATCAAAATGTGTGGTGGTTTTTAGTTTCTCCCTGTATGTACTTAGCGGACGAGTAGTATCTTTATTAGTTTCCCGTACTAAGGTGTTACATCTCAAGTAGTGAAGAACAAGTACACTTTTTTTCTACATGCACGCTATATATTATGATGTTGTTTATTGGCAGTGAAACTACTTAACTCCAAATACCCTTCCTCTGCTGAATATTTTCTATTTCATGCCATTTCTTTATTGAGTAATGTTTTGTTTGGCCCTAGAAGTGATGTCTCCATGGTGTGTTATAATATTTTTAAATAGGTAATATGCAGCTTTACTTCACAGTGACATACTTAATCCTTTTTTTTCTGTTTAAAATGAGTCACATTTTAATGCCAACTCATAAAAACGAAGGAGTGTATAAAATGCTACATACTAGGGTGAAGATTACACCTACTTAAAAATAGCTTCCTTAATATTTAAGCTTGTAAATTATAACTTTGTTTTATTTCTACAGGAGTGATGGTTAATGTGTATTAAAAAGCAGATTCAGTTCTTCAGTCAGTTTTCCAGACATATTTTTCCATCTGCAGACAGACAGGCATAAGTACCTATCCAATCCCTTCTTGGTATCACAGTTTCGAAAATGCTTGCCCAAATAGCAGAGAAGATGATGAAATGGATTGGGCCACAATATGTCTATGCCCTGAATTGTCTGTGGGATTCTGAAAGTTTTGAAGCCTACAGATGGGATTCCCGTCTTTGGAGACATTTGTATTCTGGTCTCCAAGAGATACTAAACTACTTAGTCTTCAGCGTGCTTCTGAACATTTGGGTTTTTAACTGGGGAGGGAAATCTGGGCAGTGTTTACGATTTTTTCCTTTCTTGATGGACCAAATTCCTCTTGACAAGGTTGGCCTGAGGTCATGAATGTCTCCCTGTGTTGACTGAAAGAAGAATCTTCCCTCCTTCCACGAGATCACGAAAATTTACCCACTCTAAGCCAGGTTGGGCTTGCAGGTCCCTCCAGTTGCAAGATCTGCAAGTGCTCTTGCACTTTGACTTTGTGCCCAGTAGTTTTACAGAATGCGTGGAATCTCAGTGTGGTTATTAAACCGAGGTGTCTGAGGTCATAACAAAGTAGAGGCATTTCTGCTCCCCTCGTAGAAATACTGTAACATGCTGAAAAGAAAATACTCTAATAGTGGCAAGTATCTCCTGTCAACTAATTTGATAGTTCTCTATCAGGTAAACCATTTGTGAATACATTGATTCTTTTTATTTTTCACTGTTCTGTCTTCACTATTCCCAGGTTTTCTCTGAACCAGTTGGGCAAAAATTGATTTTTATTTGTTCCACTGGCCTTGTGGAAAATTAGCGTATGAACTGGTTTTTATAGGAAGACTCAAAGCACAGAACAGGTTGAAAAATAAGCCTATAGCAGTCAAAATTGTTGTCTGAAATGTCTTCAGACTGGAAGGCTGAATTTATTGCTCAAAACAAGTACTAGCAATGTGGAGGTGTGCAGTCCTGCTCATTATCACTGGAAAAGGGGGAACCAAAAAGCACAGTAAAAAATTAAATTTTAATAATGCTAGTGATATTTTCTAAATCCTTCTTGACAGAAAGATTCTCATTATTTTTATCTGTCTCAGAGTAGGCTCTTTTAATGCCATCTCACAAATGGCCTTAGCCATGATTGTTTTCCTTTCTTTTATAGCATTTGAAAAAAAAATGAATATATACCAAAAAAAAAGTCTGTTCTATCATTCAAGAAGTGCCATGAAATGGTAACATTTTGGATAGCACATCTTCAGGAACAATTGCTGCAGATGCCTTCAGGTTTTTACAAAAGAGGTCAACATTGTTAAGACAATTGTAGAAAACTTGCCATACAAAAAGACGCCCAGTCAAATACAGTGTGATAAGGGAAAAGTAAGGCAAGCAAAGTAATGTCCGGTCTCCAGCTTCATCACACCTAAAAGCTGTAGATTAATTGTTAATTGAAGTGAGGCAGGGTGAAAGAAGTTACTTTCTTTCATCTGTTTAAGATATATTTTTTAGTGGGTTCTAATGATTGTGAAAGTTGATAACATGCAGACTTTCGGCATTTTTTTTTTCTTTAAATTGCACAGAATGTAAATTTAACTATATTCATCATAAAAGTCAATGTGTGATCATGTATGTTCTTGTCATTTTATAGCTTTCATACATTTATTCTGCTGGAGAAATAATAGCTTTAGCTTTGAGTGCTGACAAGGGGGCTGGGGTTTGGGGCTTTTTTTTCCTATTAACTGTTTGGGGACCAGGGCTTCATGCAACCAACGTGCTGAAGAATGCCATTACATTGACAGCTGGGCTATCCACCCCGCTCAGAGCTCTTTCTAAAGCACTCATAATGTTTGCAAAGGCCTATGGTTCTTAGTCATGCTCAGGTGACTAAATGTGTGATTTGTTCTTCTTGATACTCCAGTACCCTGAGAAAGGCTGGTCGGAGATTAATACAACCTTGACTCCTTCCACTTGCAGTTGCCACTGCGCACATGATCTTCATTTAGGCTTGCGAAAGAGATCTGGTGTTTCCTCTGCTTTGCATGAAATGAATTAATCCCCCTCCAGATTTGGTTGGTGAGTTTCCATGGCCCCAGAAGCCACCCACTGTTCTTCCTAATGACAGTAATAATCGAATTTGTTCCCTCCGTGGAAGGAGTGGACATGGAGACAGGAGAGAGCTGAAGTTGCATCACAACTGTGCAGAGAAGTGCTCCCTGTCAAGGTTTCTCATCAGTGGAAGGGTACTTTTCATCCTTCAGAAATACCTGTCCATGTGTTTTAAAAATAAGCAATGAATAAAATCTCAGCTGGTAGAAGATGTGCAGTACCCTTCCCTTTTGCCTTTTTATCTTAGCTCCCATGTCCATGTGGTCCTCTTTCAGGCTTTCCCTATTCTCGCAGTTTGCATGCTGTCGTCTGCGCACACTTGTCTTCCGATAATTCCTGTAGATATCTCCCCTTCCTAGGCCACTCGGTCCCCCCTGTGGTCACCTGGGTGCTATTTGCACCTCCTGAGACTGCCAGCTCCTTGAGACAGGACTCATGCCAGCTGTGATAATCCTGATGGATACCAAATAACACTATACTCCAATGTTCATAGATTTCTGTTACATTTGGAATGTATTGCAAGATTTCCATTATGAATTAGACCTCTCAATAAGTGTTTTAACTATCAGGTGCCATTAAAATAATTTTATTTTTCAATCTTAAAGGTAAGACTGTCAGAAGATGACACTACAAGGTAAAAAACGTAGTTCCTTGAGCCAAGGAAGCCCACTGCGTTTCAGGAGGCATTCATCCCAGAGCAGGATGTCTGTCCTATCTCTCGCTCCTCTAGAAAAACTGTCAAAGGAGAAGTGTATTTGATTCTGGTTATAATTTCATGTGCAAATATGGGATCCATTAAAGGGGGATGATGAGTCAAGGTATTTGTTGGCTAATTATTGATGAACATCTGCTTTTCTGGTGAGTTTCTTCTCTGTAATATTTCTGATTAATGGGAGACTACAGACACTTTGCCATATGATAACGCCTTTCCTGTATGATTTTGCCTTCAGAGCTAGCAAGCTTTCTCCAAGCGAATTTGGTCTTGGGAGAATTGTCACTCTTGCTTGGGCCTCATCTTCAAGCTTTGAGGGATATTCATCCCTCCTTAATCTGTAGGCATCTAACCTAGCCAGCTAACTTAACTGACTAGTTCTCCTGGGATGCATATATGGCCAGGAAAAAGAGAAGGCTGTTCAGAGCAGGACTCTAGCTTACATACACAAGGAGCTGAGAGAGATTAGCTAGATATAATTTAGATGTTTAAAGTTGGGTAGTGTGACTACCTCCCTGCATCTGTTATTACATGACTCATTCTTTCATTCAAGGCCCAGGTGGAAACACATTGATGTGGTTTGAGTGTAATATTATAACTAGAGATTGGTAACCATGTTATTATGAGTAGACAGCCCCAGTCCTTAAGACTGATCTTTAAAGCTAGAGGATGTAGTGCTGCACAACTTCTCAGCCCTTTTAACAATATCTTAGGCATCTTGTATAGCCTGCCTCTTTCAAAAAACTCTGCTTGTCAGCTAGAAAAATGCCATCATTTTTTATTATCCATTCCTCCATTTTTGAGGCTTTAATTTTATTATCATCTGCTCAGTTTTCAGCAATTTTTAATGGGTTTTCCCCAGGTCTTACACATAAGAAACTAGAGCCCCTGCCCCTAGAGGAAGAAAAGGCTCCTTTGGGAAGGAACACAAATAGGCTTCTGCTTGGGCATGGCCTCTCTCCAGGCTGGAGGTGGAGCCCAGGCAGTGTGGCCTTTTTGTCATGAAGTAAGCCATGGGGGTCCCATTCCCTCTCCACCACCCCCCAAAGCCTTTTCACCTTTAATTATACAATGTCAATTATAATGTAATCGGTTCTCCTGGCTTCAAGAGCACCAAGAACTTGGACTTATTTTCAGAGATGGGGCTGAGGGGAAGAAAAAAAACCTTGAGTATTTTCCAAATTCTTCACTTTTTCCAAGGCCAGCTAGAAGAGAGCCAGGAAGTTGTATGCAACTTGTGCATATATTTTTTTCGCTGGTATTTCTGTTTTCTAATTTCAGTTGTTAATGATGAAAAAAGTCTTAAGTCAGATACTTCCAACCAGCAGCAAGGTTGCTCTCTTACTCTTTTAGTTCAGGAGGTTGCCATGTCTTTATGTTTTGCCACAGCCTGTCTAGTTCTTTTCAGTTGCTTTTATTTAAGAAAAGCATTCTCAAATCTAAAGATGGGAAAAATGAATTGTTACTTGAAGAGCCCCCAGATACCCTGAACTTAGAGATTTTTTCATTAGGTATCTAAGGCTTTGCTTTACCAATCATAACATTTTATTCCCCTGTGTAAGGTCTAGTGCTTCCATTCGAAAGCTCCTGATATATCATAACAAGGATGTCCTTATATATAGTAATAATGGTGTCTGTCCAGAAGGTATCTGAGTATAGCTATATTACTTTAAATTCTCATTTAGTTTCGACTGGTATGTATTTGCCTATGTGACTAGACCTACACTTTGTGTTTGTTTGAATCTGCTGATTTGCACATGAATATTGGGCACTTAAAAATCACTTACCTCTGATTTGCTTGCACCTATTTTCTTGCATGTTAGGAAAAACTGCAGACCACAAATAAAAGGGCACACAAAACTATAATAGCCAAGTATTCAAAGTTATCATTTTAAATGTATTCTTGTATACAGAGAACAAGCCTTTCTGCCCAGTAAACGGATAGGAATCACTTCTAGTTAAATCTTAAATACATGTATTACAGTGAAACACTGTTGGACAGTGCTCCATCATCAATCAGTCTGTGTTCTTGAGGACACTATTTTTCGAGATGCTTTCTTTAAGAATAAAGCCCTGTGTTGTAATGAATGTGTGCTAACCGATCCCTTAAGCCATTTCTATTTTTTTTTTTTATTTGTACCAGTGTCAAGAGTTGAGCTTCTGTAAGAAATTTTTGCGGTATTTTATTTCCAGTCTTCATTATTTCAAGTTAAGGCCACAAAACTCTTTATGCATCCAGAGTCTGCACTGGTTCGTTTATTTCCCCTATTTTGTTAACATGTTACCGTGATTGCTAATTTTCATGACAATTGTTATTGTACCATCAGTGCTTAATGGCAAGGCATCATTATTCAATGCTGGTCAATCAGGCACTAAGACATGTGCAAGACATCAGGCTGAACCCATATAGATGTCGTGCACTCCCCTGCTAATGAATGCAGTTTTGTAAAAAGGTTTAAACACGGTTGGCATCCTTAATGTCAGGTTTGCAAAAGCTTATTCGGGAACTGCTTTGTGTTTATACGGAGCAAATCTAAACATGTCACAAACAAAGTTAGACCCATTGTGCGCGTGTGAAGCTAGGGAGAGGAGCGAATGATTTTGGGTTTTGAAGTGTGGAAAGGCAGCACAATTTGTGCCGTGGAGGAGTGTGGGGAACTGATTTGCCAGGGACATCAGTGTTTGGAAATGGATGTGGGACTTGTTCTTCAAAGCAGTAGTCACCATGTGCATCAGAGAGGTGATGCCTAGAAGCAGACGGTGTCCTTGATCAGCTCACAAAGTTGGCAGGGGCTGGAGGGAGCCTTCAGCGTGACGGTGGTCGGAGGGTAGACACTGTGACCAGAAGCCAGGATGGAGAATCAGGCAGTTAGAAAGGAGAAGCAGAAGGAGACTCAAGGGAATAGGATGCACTTTCTGCGTCGATAGCCTGGCATGTCAGTGCAGCGTGTGCTTCCCATGCGCCGGTTAATGTTACCCTCACATCTGCTTTAGTTACTGTTTCTGTGTGGTTTTGCACCCAAATGTTTTGGGCTGCTGTCCATGATAAACTAGATGGAACTTGGTTTAAAAGCTCAGATTTTTCGTCTCTTCTAACTCAAAGTAGAATGAGCCCTTGTGCTCCTAGAGTTTCAGGTATGAAAGGAACAGTAGACGTGGGCTGTTAATGAGCTCCAGCGCGCTGGGCTCCAGCAGAACTTGGTGTGAATTCAGGGCCTAAGCTGCATCGACTAAATGGTTAATTCATCTCATATCAACAGCACTATGATTCATAATGTAAACTTGAGGAATCCTTGATGTTTCAGTCACACATTCCTCTTAATTTGGCCATGCATTCTTTTAAAGCTACAGTGTGCTAACTTAATAAAATGCAGCATGCAAATGCACAAGTTTTTGCCTTCAGGCATTTTAGCCATGGATGTTTCAATGGGTATCTTCTTTCAAGTATATATTCTTTCTTAAATTATTTACCCTGTAAACATGCTTTGCATTTTCAAAGAAGAATCTGGGCTTCCTCATTCACCAGATTTCATTGAATTTAAGGTGTAACAGAGATAAAAGACTATCATCTGCTTCTTGCGAGCATGTTAGCCTTTGGGATTTTTTTTTGTAGTGAATGTTAAGCCCCATTTTCTTCTCTTTTGGTATTATTGCTCCCTCCCCCGCTTAAACTCCTTGATGCTTTGCCTAGAGCAATGCCCACTGGCGGTGTCTGGCTGTGACAGTACTATGGGCGTCCCTACAGATGGGTCCTGCCAATGCCAACCATTGTTCTACCACTGTGAGCTGGCCTGACTGTCTTGGATCACTCAAAACCCCCTTTCCTCTTGATTTTTTCTCTACTCCGAAGGGTCGCCCTTGCCTGTTGACTTTGAGATCTGAAATGTGCTGACACCCAGGACTTGTGTTCTCTGTCTGAGCAGCAGCTCCCAGACCCAGACTTCAACGCGCACAGCTTGCTAAGCCCTCCTCAAGACTGTCTTGCTGCTACCAAACGGCTCTGTCGTTCTCCTTCTTAGACCCATCCTTCTGGCAGTTTGCAGTTAGTTTAATTTTACTTGCTCACTTGAAAGTAAAACAGTAAAACTCGATGTTACTCTTTTTTTAAAGATACGAAATTAATCTTTAACTGTGGGCTTGAATATTAAAAGTATATAATGCTTCAGTGTAGGAGTCTGTTGATAACATCCATCCTATTTCATGATTAATTTGTTCCTTTTAATATGATATTCTTTTGCTGCACTGTGCAGACTAATTCAGATTCCTAGAAATTGAACTTTGATATGTATTTCCTAGATTCACACCGTAAGTGAACCTTCAATTAGCAGATACAGGTGGCAGCATGCCTCGCTCAATGTTCTCTTGACAAGGATTTGAGAGATGTGGACACTGATTATATAATCTTGCGATCGGGTGTGTACAGCCAGAGTATTAAAAATTAAGCATTTGGAGGATTTGGTGCTTTTTTAAATTTTTCTTTAATTTTAAGTCTCAGACGATGAAATGCTTTTTCAGCGGGCCAGAGATAGGAGGAGTTGATTTAAACACTCAGTTTGTTATGTATGCCTTTGCCTAACTATGTGTTAGATTAAGCGAGTTTCACTCACAGTTAATCCTTTGTAAATTAGCATTATGGATGCCTTGGGGCCCACATCCCACAAATAAAATGGTTGTCAAGCCAGCTGCACTGCGTATTACTTAAGGCTGAATGTTTTAAGAGTTTTCATGCTTTTAATCTATTTCACTGCTGAGTTTCAATTTTGCTGAGTGTCTTTTCAGGAGTGATGAGGGTGAGTGAGTAAATATATATTCTGGTTTTCATGCATTTGTCTGGGCAAATCATTTGTTATCAGGTGTTTGGCACAGAATGTCACACCCCGCCACAAAAGAGAAGCTTGTAAGTTCAGGTGTTAAATTGAAGTGCAAACCAAGAACCAAAAGCCCTTAATTAGCTTTATTTTGTTAGCCTGCTACACTTTTTTTTTTTTTAGGGAAAAAAAAAAAAAAAACAGCGAGAAACATCCCTCCCTCCTCCTCATCCTTTTGGCAGAGTAAATATTGCCTGTTAAGTTTGAATTAGCTGTCATCGCGAAAGAATTAATGCTGTGGTTGAGCCTTTCTAGTGAGGAAGGGAAAAATAAACGAGACAGACCTTAGTTCAGCTTTAAGTGATAAATGAGGACAAAGCAGCCCATTCATCTCCTGCTAGGAAAGTGGACACAAACACTAAAGCAGTTTTGCGGAAGACGTGTCAGCAAATGTGATCATTTTGTAACCTGTCAGGAGGATAGAGAGCTAGTCCTTTTAGAGTGTCACAGGGGAGGGTGTCTGTCTGATGTGACAGTTTTCATCCATCCATTTACTGCTTTTTCCTTAGGTGGGGGGTAAGCAAGGAGAGCGCTGGAGTTGGTTAAAACTGCATTTTTCTTTACACTTCCCAATACAATTTATATGTATATCCCCCCGCATCCAAATGAAAAACACTTACCAAGGAAAACTCCCCTCTGCTCTCTATTTCTCTGCGTGAAATATGCTCATTTTAACGCATTACATTCCCTGTCTTCAAGTTGGAGCCTTGTCCTTGGTTTGATGTTTCACAAAACACAGTTTTACCTCTTCTTACCATTGTTTGGTTGGTGAAGGCTCCGTTTTGTTTTGTTTCCTTTTCTTTTCTTTTACAGAAGCATGAGAAAAAATAAAATAAGACTAAATATAACTTAGGGTTCTTCTGTTGGTTTGGTTTGAGGTTTTTTTGCTATACCTCTCCAATTCTGACGAGATGCTTCACCTACAAATACGTCTTGCAAAAGTTCCTGTTTCATAAAGAGCCTATGAAAATATTCTTCCTCCTCTGTGAGAATGGAATAACAAATGCTGAATTCTTACAATCCAGAGTCCTCCCATAAAATGCCTCAAATTCCACTGTTTGTTGATTTATTTGTTTTAATCGACCTATTAATTTCAGGGAAAATCTGAAGCAAATTGGCGTCTGCTTTTAGACGCAGGGATTTCTCCCAACAAATGATTGAACAATATTAGGATTTTCTACTTCTGGCATCTTTTTATTATTACTAACTTCCTTTTTTTTTTAATACTACATAGAAAATGTAACATTTGCCTATTACCATAAGTAAAGGTATGCTACAGAGACAGGAGATGCTTTTACAACATAAGCTTCGCAGTTTGACACTTGCTTCTTTATATCATCCTTTTCTTCAGAACCATCTTTTATACTTTTCCCTTGGTATTTTAGTACAAGTAAGTATCTCATTGACATGTGTTTCCTTGAAATCTTGTACCTTAATAGGAAAATCCCTTGAAAATTAATAAATTGTTTCTGTTCAGATTAAAAAAAGCTGTGAAGGTTTCAGAATGGCTTTAAAAAATGTAGTGGCATTTACTGTTACAGACCACCCTGCTTGGATTGCATCAGCTGAGGACTAATTATTTCATTTGTTCTTAGAAGGTTAATAAATTGTAACATGATGTATTTCAGTTATTCTAATGTGTATAAGTGTATGCATAATTAAGAAAAGTCTAATTCTTTCCTGAATGCAAAAGTTGGTTTTAATAGCTAAATAAAGAAATGTTTGGGAGCACTGAAAATTGAAAGTAGTAAAAAAAAACCAAGATACAAAGAATGGTATAGGAAATCCTAAAGTTGTGAGCATATGTCTTTTCTCATTTATCTGAGTGCTTCTTGTTATCTGCTGTTTTGTTTGGGTTTATTTTATTTTATTCACTGATTTTTTTTTCTTTTCTGCTTTTTTTCAGGATCATCCAAAACCGGATTTTGATCGTTGTTCTGGCAGTCATCATCATCTTCACCACCATGATGGCTATTTTTTTTTCTGTCAAGGGACGCTGATGTCTTTGTTCTTCACTAAACAGCAACAAACTGCTTGTTCTGAGTAATTAAGACAAAGTGGTCACATGAATCATTCTCTTGCACTGACAGAGTCTCCCTCTCTTTTCCACTCTTCAACTCAGGTGCAAGGGGTGTAAAATATTTTGTATTATTGATGACATAGTTGATGGCATGTGGGGTTGATTATTTTTTCTTACATTTTTTGTCTTTACCTGAGTGTTTTCAGCATCTTAATATTTGTTGGGGTGAGGGCTTGCTCGGGTATAAAAAGACTTAACGTGTGTTGAATTCTACCCCAGACAATTAGCCTTAAGTTGCCAGAGTTTAGTGAGGAAAGAGGGGTCTTTGCACTTTCCTTGTGCTATGCGGGGTGTATGAATATCAAGCAGTATCTGACCTTCTGTGATATAGAATATAAGTAAAGCAGACTCCAAGTGATGTAGAAAGTGAACCTGTCTCCTGTGACTAACTCCTGATCATGAATTATCGTAATCGACATAACCTGGTTAAGAACAGTAGTGAGTTTTAAATAGAGAGCAACCTTAGGATGATGTTTAATATTTGATATGAATACAACACTCTATTTAACAATTTTTTTAACAATTAGGCTTTCTTTTCTGCTTATTCAAAACAATTCCACTTTCATGAAGATCATGATAACACGTCAATTACCCAAAATGTAGTTGTGACCACAACCCATCTGTAGAATCTGTTTTAAATCTTCCAATGTTGATATAGGTCCTAGTAAGCATACACGCTAGGCCTTTCTTGAAGATGTATAAAGATACTTACCTATTCATTGCTGATTTAAAAGACATCCTAAGTAATAGTTCAGTGACAAATACATGATTACAGTGCATTAAACCAGAATCTAGATTTATAATATTGGCCTGACTATGTTGAGACTGCATATCGGAAACATTTTTAGTGTATTGAATTCTGATGTTCTATTCCCCTTTTTAAACAGAAACTGTAAAAATGTTAATTTATACATGCTTTTAGCTGATACAATATATCATAGTTTCATCTACCTGTGTATAAATGAGCTGTGTTTCTCTCTTCCTATCGGATGTGTTTCTCCTATAGACAGGTCTAGGTCTTTTGGCTTATAATTAAGCTTACAACACCACTAAAGGTCTATTTCTGGTGATGTGATAGGGTAATTTTCATGCTAACTTTTAAATTCATTGTGGGCAATCCCTTTTAAATACTACAAATTAAGAAGCGTTTTAAGCCCTTGAACTTAAGCCATAACATCTTTTCAAGAAAAGATGTTCAAAGAAACAGAAAGCT
>NW_010510855.1:0-22304 GCF_000687285.1 Phaethon lepturus
GCCGGTCCCCTCCGCGCCCGTCCCCTCCGCGCCGGCCCCCTCTGCGTGCGGGCAGCCACCTCTCTCCCTCCCTTCTCCACTGCGGATTTGGAAGCCGGTTTTGCCATTAGCCAGAGCATCAATGCGAATGCTGTCTCAGTGGGCTGCCCCAACCAGAATAACTCATTTCAAGGGCCTCGGTCGGTCCTGCTCCAGCTCAGTGCAAAGGCACTGTTCTGCCAAGTGCTGCCAATCACTGCCTGCCTGTCCGTCCGTCTGTCCGTCCTGCCTCCCTCCCTGTGGAGGGGGTCAGCACTGGTAAGCAGCCCAAGCCTCGAAGGTGGTCTCCAAAGGGCTCCTCTTCCCCACAGCTGAGCTTCAGTCAGGGTCTAACAGCAACTTCAGCCTCATAGGAAATTCCAGGTGCAAATTCCTGCACGGCCATCCCAGAGGCCACGTTGTGGTGAGGAGGAAGGCATTGACGCGGCTGGCTTTTGGGGCAAAACATTTGAGACTTGAGCAAAGCAAGAGGAAGAACCAGCTTTCTCTGTTGCCTCGGTTCCTGTAGTGGGTTTTTTGGTCAGCATAAGGTGCCACAGAAGATGCAATTAAAAGCAAGTGAAAGGCAGTTGTAGCATGGTGCAGCTGGCCAGGACTGCTGGCCAGGGAGCTGCTCAACGTGCTCCCATACGGCTCTGAAACACGTGAAATAGCTGAGCCCCTAAGCACTACACCCAGCTCAGCAGGTGGTCAGCCAGGATATATGACCTCAAAGTTATTTCTAGCAATGATTCAAGGAAAATGCACGTGTTACGAATTGGACCCTTGTTAAAAGGTTGCTTGGCTGCGGATCCTTGTGCAATTGAGTGCAGAGGGGATGGGAGCTGGCGCTGCCTTCCCAGCCGAACCTCTCCAGCCAACACACCCCTCCTTGCCCTCGGTGCTGCCAGAAGACTGTGTCCAGCAGCTCCGTGTGCTTCATTTTCCACTGAGCTGGCTCATCCTGCTTGCCAGTGCTATTTTGAGTTCACCTGCTTGGGATGTGAGTCCATGAGCTTATTGCTCCTTACCGATTCCCAAAGCTCTCCAGAAACCCTCCACGGGACAACCCAAAGGGACCGAGGTCTCAGGCAATGGCAGAGGGAGATATGACAGCATCCAGGCAAGTAAATTCCTAATCAGATCTCACACCTTGGTTTTTGCCAGGGGAACAGTTGGGTTCCTGGCAGACGGGACGTCGACCTGAAAATGACAGGACATGCTCCGCCAGACCCCGGGGCAGCCGGATGGCCCCACACTGGCACTGCCAAGTACCAGCCTCCCCGTGCAGAAGGCAGGGTGGGATTTGGGGCAGGGCAAGAGGGAAATTGGAGGAAGGCACAGAAAAGTTCCAGAAAGGGAAAGGGGAAAAGAAAGGGAAGGGTAAAGAAGGGAGAATTTGGGCATGGGCTTTGACCCAGGGGTGAAGAGGAAATTGGAGATGGTGAGTTAAAAAAGGGAAAGGATGCTGAAGAGATGAGAGAAGCTTTTCACTCCTGTGCAGGAGATATTGACAGCTGGAGGAGAAAACTTGAGACAGTAGTGTAAGGCTTTAGGGGAAGGTGAAACACCCTGATGTGCAGGAAAGCCAGGAGATGTGCATGTACAGCAGGGTGGCATGGGTGCTACCTGAACCCGAAGCCCCAGGAGAGCTGGCAGGGAGCCCCTTGGGATGGCTTTACCTGTTGAAGCAGCCAGCCCACCAAGCAGGAGCCGCGTGCTTCCCCAGCGCGCAGGGGCACCTTCCTCCCGTGCTCTTCCTCTCTCATTCACATGGCTTTGGGGATTTCCAGGAGAACATCCCATCCCTTTTAGGGAGGATAGAGGACAGTTTCTTGAGACTCTCCCTGCTAGGGAAGGGGATGATTCCTTGCCTGAGGGATGTTTTTTGGGCACCAGGGAGCACCGGACAGCCCCCAGTGAGCCTCCTGGGGACGAGGGAGAGTGTGCAGGGGGAGGAATGTCAGAGGTGACTAAGAAATAGGTCTCCATCCATTACTCTGCCGGGCGGTCCTTTCGAGTCACTGGCTGGCTTTGTTCTCGCCAACATCTGCAAGAGATTACGGATGCCTTCCTAGCCGAGGACATGGACGGGATCTATAAATACCACGAGCCGGGGGTTGCTGCTGTCAGAGAAGAGCTCTGCCTGGGTGGGCTGGAGGCCAGTCGCGGACAACGGGCCCCGGGAATGCAGGCTGTGTCCTTAGCCGGGCGCTGCAGGGAGATGGGACTAGTGCAAGGCAGTGACACCACAGGCAGGGTCTTCCTGGGCCGTGCTGATGCACAGCCAGCAGCCGCTCAAACGTGGCTGGGCAACGGGAGCACAGGGCTGGGGGTCCTCAGCACCGGCCCCAGTGCTGATACCTGCTCCGCGCTGGCCTTGAGCGGCTCATAATTTTCACCTAAAGCCAGACTGACCCCTGCAAGGGGACAAGGGTTATTTAGTTGGTTTTGGTTTGGTGATTTTTTTTAAATTTTTTTTTTGGTCAAGGATGTCGAATAGCAAACCCCTGTAAAGCTGAGATAATACATGCCCAGACACCATGGTGATGGGCACCGTTTAAGGAACACAAACAGAGAGGAGCTGTTAATGCTTGATCCTCCCAACTTCCCTGTGTCAACACCACTCCCCTAAGCCTGTCCTCTAATTCCTGACTCCATCCCAAGCTCTCACTCCAGATGTCGCGAGACTTTGTGCGGTTCACGCAATGCTAATGCTGTCCGGCAGGAGCTGAATTCTCCAGTGACTAATTGCTTGAGCATGTCTTTGTTCACTCAGCTTTTCCCACCGAAAAAGGATCCTGATTTTATAAGCTGTTAGAAGCCTGAAGATCCAGCACTACACTAACATGTTTTTAGCCACAATTATCCCCTTTCTGACAAAGAATTCCTGATTAGGGCTGTTGCATATTCAGCCGTAGACTGCGCCAAGCCTGGCTTTGTTTTCCAAGGTCGAGGATTGCATTTCTTTGGATTCAATTCCCATCCTAGACGTAGATTACAAGGCAGGAGAGGAGGAGGCAGCGGAGGTTGCTGGAAGCGTTGAATCCTCCTGGTATTGCTCAAAACATCCACCAGAAGCGTGCCAGACATGCCACTCAAACCAGGCTTCCTCGCAGCCTTTGTGGGCTTGGTTAGGTGAGCCAGGCAGCCTCAAAACTGACCCTGGTTGCAGGTATGACACAGTGAGGTCAAAGAGTGGGGAACCCCTCAGTGTCCCTGGTGCCGAAGGGCGGGTGCTTGGCAGGGATCACAACCCAAAATACACTTCCAGCAATCGAGGCTTCATGAGCTCCTGTTTCACGTCCTCCCTGGGGGCCCTGTGCCATTTGCCACTGTGGGAGAAGGGGCAAAAGGGTGACTTAGTCAGGAGGGGAAATTTCACAGAGGAACTTTAGCTGCTCTCCCTGCTGATTCCTCCACTTAAAAAAAAAAAAAAAAGGGAAGAGAAGGAAAAAATAATTACTTCTCAGCCTCTAACCTTTCCAGCAAGTGACTTTGTAATAAATAATCCACATGTCTCTCCAGTGCAATCCATCAGCAGGAGCGCCTAATTACTTTAGACTCACTTTGAAAACCCTTCCAGTGCCACTTTCAGATAAATAAAAAATTAACGTGGAACTAAAGCAGTAACCTGGAGAAAGTTTCCCCACCCTCCTTCAGTTCTCTCCAAGTCTGTGCTGGTGCCTGGAAGGCTCCATGCCCAAAGACGCTTCCCCTGTCATGCTGAAATGTGAGCTTGGGTTGCAGTTCAGGGAGCAGGGAGCTCAGCCATGGAGTGTCCATGGGGACATCCACCCTCCAGACACACAGATGCTTAGAGAAATAGCTGGAGACAGACATCTTTTCTTCTGAATCCGCTTCCTTGGGATGTTTCTGTTATTTGTTTCTAAGGGTGCATTTTGGAGGCAAGTAAGCTCCAGTTTCCTTCTTGAGGTTGTTCATTGCTCCCCAGTTGCTCTGTCTTCTGCATCGTCCCTTTCTCTCTCATTCGCAAGATTAGAGCTGTGAGAAAGGCACCTAAAGGCTTACCTGAAGGCTGGCTGAGATGACTTTCCGCCCTTGCACCCCATGCCACCCCCACCAAGGCTAAGGGGCACCTGCTGTGCGATTCTGCAGTGGCAGATGCCCCAAGCACTGTGCTCCTGCTCAGAAGGCTGCGGAGGAGACGGGGTCACTCGAGAAATTACTTCTGTAATGGGTCTGTCCTCTGGCAGAGACAGGGGAAATTCCCAGTCCTCCTTGCCTGTTTCCAGCTGCTGCGTCTACATCAGTTGTGGTGTGGAGGGATGAGCGAGTGCGGGGACATAAGTGCAGTGTTCCTTGCTAGAGTGCGGCGAGGTGCCACATCCAGAAATGTTCAAAACGGAGCTGGACGGCAGCGGGCAGCACTTCTAGGGAGATTCTTTGGAAGTGAGTAGAATAACGCTGAGCAAGCCAGTGACACGCTCATGTTAAGGATGGTGGTCACAGAAGACAGCAAGAGCACCGTCTCCAGAGCAACCCTTGGCATCCCCTGTCACGCAGGGATGTGCTTTAATGGAGCCATTACCAAAGCAAACGGGGTCTTGCTATAGGACTGTTAGAATAGGGATCGTTAGTCAGATGAATTTCATCACACTGGAAGTGAACTTGTTCTGGTGAAAGACCAAGCTGGCCACCAAAAAGGATGTTCAAGGCATCCTATTGCAGTTATCCTTAAAGGAACTGCTACTGAGAGGAGGAAGGATGCTTGGGTGTGTGGTTGCATGAAGAGGTTCGGGAGCTGTGGGTGCTCACAGTGCCCAGAGACACAGGGGGTCTCCCCTACCTTCCTGGAGAGGGGGGCAAGGAAGCAAGGGACAGGCAGCTTGGCTTGGCAGCACTGGAGGGTACAGGGTGCTGGGGATGCCGTTACGGGTACCAGGGCTGAGTCCCTGCATGTTCTGGATTTGCTGGTGCTTTAACGTGCGAGCTGTGCTTACTTGCCACAGAAGCTACTAATCCACATGCGGGTAATCGAGATCGTGGTGGGACAGCTTCTTCCACTGGCAGCCCAGATTGCTGTTGGACCCTGTTAGTCTTTGCAAGGAGTTTTTGTCTAGAAATAAGAAAGATACCTATTTCTTGATATTTCCAGCAATAAAACTAATGTAAAAAAACCTGTGTCTGAGTTTCATTTTGCAAAGACTAAGAGCACCTCATGCCTTTGGCAGCCGAAGGTTGGAGACTTCTAAGAAGACTTTGTCCACGTCTTCTTCCTCACCTATGCACCCCACTTCTGCATTCCCTTCTCTCTCTTCTTCTCTCATCTCTGTGCTTAGGCCCCTGGGCAATACCTGACAACCATTCAGAAACTAAAAAACAAAAAAACGAAGCAAAATTAAATACCTGAGAAAAGCAAGCCCGGAACCAATAAGTCTGATTTCACTGTAGGTTAACGCAGCGGAGGCAGCGTTGTGCCAGGGGAGGAAGATGCTTGAAAAACCTCCACAGGAGAATTAATTAAAAGAATTTCACTCTGCCAATTGTTTGTTATTTTTGCTGACCTCACCAAGTGGATTAATATTTAATTAGCCTTTAGGAGAAGTGGAAAGCACTTATTAACCTGTTATGTCAATCTGTCAGGCCTGGGGTCTCAGGACAGGCGCTGTTACCATGAAACAATAGAAATATCAAGGTCTGTTTCTCTCCGTCTTGGTGGTTATCCCCATTGGAAAGTGGCTTTTTTTGGGGAGGATGGAGGGAGGAGACCCACTATGCCTAACTGAGGGGTGTCTAAAAGTGAGTGCTCCAAATCTAGATGTCTTTTAGAGGCCGGAGCAAGAGCTGAGGAAGCCATATGTGATGTCCCAGGTGCAGGTGGGAAGCACATAGGAATATATGGATGTACCCCTGGAGGTATTTTAGAGCTCAGGCTAGATCTCATCTGGTGTGATGCTGGTGTCTAGGGAAAGGTTTGAGCTATTCTTTATTTTTCTTATTTAAAAACACTGGTTCCTTTATATTGTGTTTACAGTTATCATAGTTCAAGAAGTGCTAAATTTGGTGTCAACATATCCTCATCAGTGGGGAGATGGACTGGGGCCCTTGCAAGACACAGAGGTCCCGAGTGAGTCTCCATTAGAGAAAAGCTCTAAAACAGAAAACAGGATGAACACAGGTGGTAGCAGAAGAAACCCGTCCCTGCCAGTAACAAAGACCAGAAGGTCCCCAGCCAGCATCCGAGCTCACGTAAATCTCACCCCAGGATAACGACCATGTCTGCTTGCCACAGGGCAAGCTCAAAAGAAATAAAACCTCAAGCACAACTGAACCCTTAGGAAACATCCTCAGCAAAACAGTGAGATGAATGTTGTGTGCAAGTTAGCAAGACTGGGAAGAGCTTGGAAGGAGATAGTGGCTAAAGTGCTAAAGTGGATTCATTGGAGGAAATTTTCCCAGACACTGGGCATGGCCACTAGCTGACATCTTAACTTACTGCTCAGAGAGGAGCCAAAGTGTCTTCTCCAGACGTCCCCAAATCCTCATGGCCCTGAGTATCACACACATCTGGGTATCTGTACTTTGACTTTGGCTTAGTGAGTCAAAACTAAACCGCAGGTTAAAATAACCCACTGGGTCTCTCTTGGGGTATTCAAAACCCCACCAGCAAACCCAACCACCATCCACACCCTGGTTTTGCCATCTATCAAGGACACCGGAGAGACGTCAACCACCACAAAAGCCAACCTCCCGTCACAAGTAGAAAGCTTCAGCAGACGGCAAAAATGACAAACCATATTCAGGAAAATACGGGGCTGTTGGCAGCGGGTGCAGGCTCGCAAGTCCCTTTCGATCTTTGCACACAAGAGGCAAAGGAGCAAGCAGAGGCAGGAGCAGGAGCGCTCGGAGGCGAGCCCCAGGCATGCGGCTTCGCGCTGGCTGCCAAGGCGGGTCGCGCTCCCCTCCCTGCAATCTGTGCCGGCTCTCACGGGCTCTGCCCGAGCCTGACCATCTCCTGCTGCCTCGTCCCCGCAGGGCAGGGACACTGCCCACAACGCCGTCCTGCCTGGACTGGGTGCCATTACCGCCGCTCTGTGACAGGCCACATCATTTATTATTATTATTTTTTTAAAATTAAAATCCTCCTGAGCTTTATTAAATAGGGATGCTGATAGGTAATTAAATCGCAACTTAATTAAATCTGTCTGCTCAATCCAACCGCGGCACGCTGGCTACTCTGCAGCCCCTGCGAGAGGTGCTGTCGCTGGAGAATGGCACCACGAATTAAAGAGCATCATGCTCGGCTCTGCCACGTCCCCACCAGGCACAGCCAGGAATGGGACAGCTGGGTTTCTCACCCATACAGCAACCCATAGCAACAGGAGGAGCTGGGGAGACCCCACAGGGGAGCCGACCTGACTTCGTAAGAGCTTTACGGGTAGGGGCTGACTCCCTCCAGCGTGGCAGGAGCAAACCTGGGAGGCAGGTTGGAGGGTTTATCACCAGCTGCTTTGACACAACGTGATAGTGTTGGGCATGAAATGGTGGGCAGGTAGGGAAGGACTTCTCCTTCCACTGTTCTGCAACACCTCTGTGGGGTGACGGCCATGGTGATGGTCTGGGGTTTCAGAGAGCTTGCAAGGACAGGAATTTGGATGGGAGAAGGGCTCTGTCTGGGGCACTGTTTCCCTGGGCTGGTTGCTCCCCCTGCACTTTAGAATGGAGCAAAAGGTGCTGTAGGACGCTGCCCACACTGACGTTGAACCTGGTGGGTGCTCAGTCCCAGGCTCAGGCTTTTTTCGGAGGAAAAATCCGAGGGATGAGGTTCCTATGGTCCCCTACTCTTTCTGGTGGGTTTTGCAGATACAAGCCCACACTGGTGACCACTGGCCCCCAGCCCTAGTTCTCCTCCCAGAGTTTGCTGCCTTCCTGTCTCTCTGGCTCAGCTGCTCTGAACAAGGGGCCAAAGGCAGCAATATGGAAAAATAACCAGATGGTCTTGCTAAATCATTGGTTTGCTGTCCCAGGGAAAGCAGATCACAGAAAGAATTCCCCTTTTTTCTTTTCCCCCTTTTTCATTTCAACACAGCCTCAGCTTGCTACCTTTCCCAAACCTCAGACGCTGTGGTTGCCTTTGCCCAGCCCTGGCAGGCAGCAGCAAGGGCCAAGCAGCCCTGAGGGCAGACGCTCTCGCTCCCCACACCATGGGCTCCCCTTTGAGGAGATACCACCTCACCTAGTAGCAGCCCCAGGTCTCTGCTTTCTCGTGTGATATCTTTTTCTAGCATTGCAAGTGGGAACAGGAGAACACTTCCTTTCCCCTCCACGTTGCACCCACTGGCTGTCCCTCATCACAGGACAGGACAGGGGACAGCACGTGGCCCAGCAGGTCCTGCTCCTTTGGATGGAGCATCTTCTATCCAGTAAACAATCACTAGAGAGATGCGTCTTCTCAGCAAAGCCCCTAAAAGCAGACATCTCTCCTCAATGAAACCAGAGACTAACCGGGTAGGGGACCCTGCCAGGTAACAATGCTAGGACACGGTTTTGTCACCAGCTGCCTGATACCAGGTGTCTTTTATTTATTTTGTAAAACATCTCAGCTCCTGGAGGCAACACAATGAAGGAAGTATTCTTGCAGGGAAGAAGGATTTAAGCCTTTCTTTGTTTTAGTCGGGAGGGCGAGGTCTTCAAACTTTTGAAACAAAAGCAAAGAAACCTGGTGTGTCTCTACAAAGCCCTTCTGCAGTTACTAGAGGATTTAAGTTGTGATCTGAGAGCTTGGGGCTGCTGCAGCAGGTCAGCAAGGGCAGTTGCCATGGGACAGATGACCCAACCTGCACAGCCATATCCAGAGCAGAAAGGAGGACGGAGAAAGTAGGCAGGTCCTTCCAGAGCTAAATGGGAGAGCAGATACCTACAGCCTGGGTTCCCATGCCTACAGAGCTGAGAGAAGACCTTGCTCTCCATGCCACCTTGATACCACCCAGCCTTTCCAGATCTGGCCCTGTGCCCTGCCTCAGATGAGCCCTTTTGTACCATGCTGGTGGTTATTCCTTCACCCTGCCCACAGGGTAAAGTAGCCACTACTGCATGCAGTGTTTTTTTCCTCTCCTGCAACTATGGCCTCCTCACAGTCCCAGCAAGACCCATGGAGCCCCACAGTGTAGGCAGAGTGCTTTCGAGGGAGGTCTTAGAACCACTGGGGTTCCCCCAGATTTGCAGCCTGGGATCCAGGTACTTAAGCACCCTCCAGGTACCCCTGCAATCCCCCAGGAGGTGAAAGAAGAAAACCTAAATAAGAAAAAAAAAGCCCAAAGGGCAGCAGCATCTAATGAAAGGCAAAACCCCAAAGAGATGGAGAGGAGATGCACAAGCTACAGGGAGCCTATTCAAGGGCGACTTTCACACAGTAATCTTGGGAGATCAAATTCTTAATCTGCTTCCACCTCAGAGACGGAGGAGTGAAAGTCCTACCAGGATTAATGTTTAATGCTTGAGTTGGCAGGTGATGCCCTGTGTCGGGATGCTTGGGTTCCCTGCTCTGCAGCTGAAAGAGACTGGTACACAAGCTCAATCAGCATCCTTCCCGGATATTGGGGATGACCCTATGCTCAGGAAAAGGTCAAGGAGGGGTTGCCAAGTTCAGGATTCCCCACATCATTACAAAGTGTTGTGCGCTGGGGCTGCAATAACCGTTGAGTTGTCCTGTCTGTATCTGCTGGGGCGTGTGAAACTTCAAACTTCCTAATTGTTTTAGAGCCACTGAGGTGAGCTGCTGGAACACAGCGTCGGGCAGGGCAGTCAAAAGAAAAGGCAGCTCATTACCACCGCTGGGTTTGCGTTTCTGCTCTTGGTGAGAGCACATGTGGCAGAAAACTGCTCTGCTGGAAGCCCACACATGGCAGCCTCAGCTCCTGTGCTCCCCACCAGGAAGAGACAGGGATGGAAGGAGAGATGGGTCAGCTGCAGGGGGACAGAGGGGCACAAGGCCTGGGAGATGAGAAAAGACCTTAATGAAGACAGAGACATAGGCAGACCCCAGGACACAGAGACAAGCAGTTATAAGCCCTAACTAACTCTCTGAAACAAAGGTCATGTTAACAGTGCCACCTGTGGAGAAGGCTTTATGTTCTCTTCCCCTCTGCTACAAGAAGACTTTCTCCATTGGGAGTACACAGCGTTAATCTTGAGGGGCTGCTTTGAAGGCCAAATAATGGCACAGAGGCTGGGACAGGAGCATCTATGACTAGGAAGGGCTTTTTGCCATCAGAAAAGGGGAAAAAATTAATTGATCATGCCGTGGGACTCCTTCATGCATCCCGCGGCATCATCTTAGCAGGCACTGTACTGTTTGTGCTTACTCTTGAAAGAAGTCTGTTGTGAGCAAAATGGTGCAACCATGGGTGGTCACATTTACACCCATCACCTCTTCTATTGCACAACTGCCTCCTTCCCATCTAAGTTCCTCAGATCTCTCCCTGCTCTCTGAAAGTGGCCTGTCCACTGCTGGTTTTTGAGTTTCCCTAGACAGCTCTGTAGAAGTCACCCAAGCTTCCAGGCATCCACAGAGTGTGGCCAGGTTTCCAAAAATATTTTACATAAGTTCCCAAACCTTTGACTCTGGGGCAACTACTCACCTCCAAGTAATGAATGGCTGGCAGGTTCTCAGCAGAAGTTTTATTAGAAACTATTTTTCTATTAGAAACTATTAGAAACTATTGATTTTAGCTTCTCCTGGAAAGCAATGGGAAGTACCAGAAGGTAATGCTCTGAGCAGTTGTCCTACTGTGCTCTGAAGTTCTGGGAGATACTGGTGATGAACTTTCTTCTGTCTCTTGAGAGCAGCTGTGTGCAGAATAGCTCAGACCTCTAAGTGGTAAGACAGAGAGGTTAGTTAACAGGCAGTAGAAGTTTGCTGAACTTCACAGCCAAAAGCTTCTTGAAATGGGGTGCCCAAGTCACACTTTTGGAATGAGAAAGTTCTGATCAATATCTAAATGTCATCATTGCCCTATCACGAGAGGGCAAATCTATTAAATCCTGACCCAACAGTCTGGACAATTAGAGTTTAAGTCCAGAAAAGAATCTACATTTTGCAGTGCAGCCCTTCTCTTCTTTGACAGATTGTTTGTTTTTTATTCTTTCATGTGTCCCAGGTGGTTGCTGGGACATGTCAGACTACAGGGCAGCTTGAAGTTATGGGGCAAACCCTAGGTAATTTGACAGGAGAACATTAAAAAGCAAGAGGAGGAAACTATAAATTCAGAGTGTAACCACCATAAAGTATTCTCTTAATTCCCAGCCAACCTCTTAAAAGCACAGATAGCTCTTCCCGCTGCCCACAGGCCGCCTTTCCCTCCCCGTAGGGTGTCGTGTTATGGCTCGGACAACAGAGCACCACAGGAATGGTGACCCTGATGGATTTCACATGTGTTGCAAGACCTGGTGGAGGTTCTGCCCTTTCACACGCCGGACTTCTCTTCTGTGCAATATCAAAGGTTTGGCATCTCATGGCCCTGTTTCATTTCTCACTGTCTGCTGAAGGACTTTATCTCATCCCTCCTCTTCGCTTCTGATTGGTGAAGACAAGCCATCTGCCTTTAGAGGTGGGAATGAACCATAACCCTAGCCCTAAATTGGCTGTAACTCCCATGGCAACATCCAAGAACATTTACGAGGCTCATTTCTGGGAAAACAACACAAACAAGCCACCAAAACCTCCCCTCATCTCCTTCATGTGTACTCCCAGGGTTACAGACACTGGTGAAGCTGCATATGAGGCTGAGATCTGCTTTCCAGTAATTCGTTCCTGGCAAAGTGTCCTAAACTTCCCTTTCCTCTAATACAAATAGTTTATGGAATTGCTACATTTCTGTGTTCCTTCCTTTTAATCAGAAATTATTTCTTGCACCTAAAAAGCAATGAAGTACCTAAATCACATTTTCAAGAGTCACAAGCACTTACAGACCCAAACCTCACAGATCTTCCTTCCAAGCTGTCACGCTAACAATGCCCTTTTCTCCCAGCTAGACCAGTCTCTTCTCATTTGCACTTTCTCTCCATTCATCCCCTTTCTGGTTATGTTTTAACCAAAGATCATTGCCCAATTCTCATTCTTGGTCATGCTTTAAGGGCCAGCGTTTGCTCTGTGAGGAGGAACAGGAAACACTCAGTCCTCATCCCCATTTACCTGGTCGCTGCTCTGTCCCCTGCTGAGCCAAAGCAGCACTCTCCTGTCCTGCAGGCTCCTCTGCCTGCTCCCGCGACCGTGGGGTCAAGTGCATGGTAAGCTGTGGTTGGGAAACCAGGTGTATTTCTTGTGAACTTCAGAGTATGAAAAAGAAAATGGGTTTCTGAGGGAAATTGCTCATGGAAATCTGTTTCTAGTTTTGCCTCAAAAAGAAGTGATGAGTGGTAACTTAAAAATGAAACAAAAGAAACTGCAGTGGAGTTTATTTTAAAAAGCCATTTTTTTAGGGAAAATGGAAAGTTTTTTGCAAGAAAACATTCCACTGATCTGGCCATGTTATCTCACCTACTGAATACTACTGGTGAGCCTCCCATTTCTGCTTCAGAGCCTATTCATCTCCACTGCTTTTACAGACAAGCACCTCTGATGAGGATTTAGTTCTATTGTACAGATTTTGGGAGTGGAAAATTCACATTCAAAGTTTTCTTGTAAAGGTATAGGTGTTTTAAATCTACTTACACAGCCGAGGGGAAGTTTTCTGATATCAAATATTGACTAGTGTTACAGAGAACACAAGAAGTATGAACAAAGTCAGGGAAGAGCAAACTGAAGGGGACTTTCTGAAAGCCAGAACCAGCTAAACCCAAGCACGAAAGAGCAGCAGGATACTAGTGCAGGGAAAATAGAGCACTACGTGAGAAATGGTGATGGGAAATTGAAAAGGGGACCTGGCAGACTAACGGGAGGGTAAAAACAGGGGAACATAGTGCATGGATAGAGTAGCCAGAAACAAGAAAATAAAGAGTAAATTGGATTTTTGTTATCTTTGAAGAACAACAAAGAGTATTTTTTCTGCAAAGCTTTTTTTGAATGTGAACACATCACAGAAGACCATAAGAGAAGACAGTATGCCTAAGTACCACCAGTAAAGTGATGGAGTGGTAAATGAATGTTATTCACGTCGGGGCTGCTAGATCTTGAGGTCCCAAAGCATGTTGGGACCTCATGTCTCCCCTTAGCTGGTGTTACCTGCTGCCGTCTATGATTTTGGTATTGCCGAGCCTTTGAACCAGCTGCTGGCAGCAGGGACTGCCATGCGTGTAGAGAACAATGTCTCACAAACCTTGAAAAACTGTGGAGGCCTCCCAGCTGCCCACGTGCATGAAGCATGATCCTTCTCCAGCTCTGATCCCAAGGGAAACAGCCCAGAGGAGCTCCGGAAGGTCAAAATGCAATTAAAACCAATGAGATTTTCTGCTACTTAATGGGTGCAAAGGAAAGAGGGTCTGCCTCTTGAGTCATGCCTCTCCCACCCACGCTGACCACCCCAGACTCTCTCCTCGGTCTCCTTTCCTTCCCCGTTGCACCTCTTGTGGCCCTTCTCATTCATAACATCAGCCCTTCTGATGTCCAGGTCCAGCAATTGGAGGGACAATTAGGTAAATGTGTAAGTTTGGAAGGGAGGGGATTTACACCTCCTGTTGCCCTTGCAATGAATTACCAGGGCTGTTAATGGGCTGGTGCCCCAGTGCCTCGTAAATTGTGCGACTGAGGCCGCGTGGTGTCGGGTGGCTTTGATCTGGACACGCTGACCTGCCATGAACAGGAAAAGGAAGAGGTGATTTTTCATGGGTTACTACTCACTCCAGCCTCCAAGTTTTCCACTCTGCTGAAACTTTGACAGTGCCTTAATAATCCATCAGCGAGGCTTTCCTTGCTCTGCTTCCACTCCATTACCACCTTCATGTTCCCATTTAGCTTCTTTCACACGGACCCTGGAAAGGTTGACCGTCTCCCACCCTTTCAAAGCAGGTTGGAGGATGGGAGAAAGGGCTAGGGTCACTCCACACATTTCCCCTGAGAAGAGGAGTCAAAAAGGGGATGCTGAGATGAAGGGAAAGAGGGAAGAGACTTTCCAATAGGATCTGATGTCCCATTACCTGTAGGGATAAAGGCACCGCCTTCAACTCCTGAACTAGGCTGATTCTTCATCAGGTGCCATTTTCCCAAGCCTTAACAACAGGTCCTTCACACCAATAACTCTTTGGACAGCGGTTGTCTTTTCCCCATGTATAGCAACAAACGCAGTGTGGTCTGTCCCCTTTGCTCCCCAGGCTGCCTTTGTGCTGCCAAGAGGAAAGGGCACCATAAGCTCCACTGACAGCTGCATGGACAGACCCAGGGGGTTTCCCATCTCCAGGAGCTCCACCATCTGCAGCTCTCCACTCCTGGGTAGCAGTGGCCTGCAGCCCTGGGTGTCTCCCATTCCCTGGAGAAAGCCCTCCTCTCTTCTTGGGTCTTGCCACTTTGGCGATAACATTAGCTTCAACCGCCAAAAAAGCCAGCCTGCCCTCCCAGAAACCCCTTCACAGGAGATATACTGGAATCTGGGTGGGAAACAACACAGGAAAAAAAAAGCATCACTGATTCACTGAGTGACCACGGATGTGTCTCTTAATCCCCAGGTCTAACAGGGAGCAGTAAGGCTCACACCTACCTGAGAGGGACCACCAGGCATGTCAAAGCGATTGGTGTTGGTGAAACCTTGAAATGCCTCAGAGGAAAAGCAAATAAAAGGCCTAGATGTCATCTGATGTGAGAGGGTTAGATCTCTTAGGGTCCATTAGAGATACTCTAGAGTATCTGCCATGCTGGAAGAGCATGGATTTTCTACAGGTCTCTTGTCGCATCTTCCAGCCGTGCCTGGTGTCTTGGATAATTTAAGATGTCTCAAGTAGTGCAACACATTTGGGTACCTAAGCAGAGTCTTTTGTCACCACGTTTTTTCACAAAGGGCTGCTGCTTAGATTTATTCTCCAGGCTCATAATTTCTCTTGAGCGGTCCTTCCTTGTGTCTTCTATATATTAGACCAATACATTGCATGTGTTCAATTTTGCGCGTTCTGCCTTCTGAATGGAACCAAATCCTCGGAACTGCACTGTTTTCTTAGACTAATGAATTCTTTGAGAGGGGTAAAGACCACCTCAGTAATAAATCCAGACTGTGAAGGCTTGATGTATCTGTTTTTCTGTTCACCTCCACTGCTGCTAGACAGAATTAGCCCTCACCTAATACAGAGTGCAGACTTGATACAACCTTGTTTAGCACAATTGGTTTGAATCCATTATATTGACAATATCAATTTGTGTAATTCCTGCATTAGGATTTTGTACTAAACTGTATTTGAAAGGAGCTGTTGACCTTGATTAGCTCTTTAATTGTGGTTAAAAATCCAAAGTAATTCAGATACCAGCCTTGACTGTGGAAGGAAAGGGCCATGCCATGTGACAGTGCAGTCAATAACTGCCATGTTCCCCATGGACACAGCTCCCGTGTTTTATAGGCTCTGGGTCTCACCACTGCCTTAGTGCATCCATTTGCCTTCACTTTGACTGGGCCCTCGGGGCTTCATCTCCTGGGGTGTATTGGTAGAACACTTGAGGTACGGTCTCCTGGACACATTCCAGTTGAGTTATCCTTCTGGCTCACACCACCTCTGCTTTTGCATGCAAGTGGGATTTTTTTCTTTGCTTTCCCTCCTCAGCAGATCTGTAACAGTGCTGGGTACTACCCAAGGGCTTCTCAGAAAGGGATAGGAAGGAGCCTGTCTACAAAGCTAAATTTTGGTTGCAAATGTTGCGTTACTCACTTTGTCGTCTCTTAGCAGCAGAAAGGAAAGAGGAGCGTTATTAGAACACATTAAGAAGCCTACATCTGCCTGTCGGTGCCCACATATCTGCAGGGGATGCTTAATAGCGTTACGGGCACGCTGGAGGAGGGACGGGCAGGCTTGCTGGCGTTTCCACAGGTGCTAAGCTCTCACCAAAACTCAACAGGAGCTGGGTGCCTAATTCTCCCAGGTCTGCAGGAAAAGGTCAGTTTGCAGCAGCCTTGAGGTCTGCACTGGTACAAGTCTTCTGGGTGAAAAATGCCAGGCAGGAGGAAAGGCCATTTCCAGGACTCCCATGTGCTGAAAGGGAAAATGGATGGGATGAAGCCTGGAGGGGGGGAACCCTTTTAAGTCAATGAGGAATTCTGCCAGAAAACAGCAGAAGGAGCAGTTCAGTAGGAATTACAGAGAAGAAAAAAAAATCTGGCAGGAGATACAGCTTGAAAGATGGAGCACTTCATTTTGGGCAAACTGAACGTTTCAATTAAAAATGACAGAGCTGCGATCCTTTAAGAGCAGTCAGATTTTAATAAATTTTTCATGAATGGAAGCAGCCCGTATCCTGAAGACCTGACAAACTCTCTGCTCTTTGGAGATCATGTGTTCTCCTGGATCTATGTCTTCTTGGCATCAGACGGGATTGCCAACCACGGATCAAAGAGAGAAAGCACAAAAAGGCCCGCCAGGCATCTTGTGCTACATATGTGTGCAGAATATAACGTGCAGAGAGGAGACGGATGACTAGTGCTATGGCAGGGAAGGAGAGGGTTCATGGGAAGGAAGGGTAAACCAACAGTGGAGAAGAGGACACAGAGATGAAAGAACAGGCTGTGAAGAAAACTAATATCAAGGAGAGGAGTTTGTGAATGACAGGAATGGAGCAGTGAAAGTGGAGACAGGGAGGGAGGGAGGGAGAGGGGGAGGGAGAAACGTACCCTCTGTGCCTGGGAAAAAGACAATAAAAGCTGCAGACTCCTGTCACGCAGGACAAGCCCAGCACTATTTACTGTTTGCTCATTTAACCTGGTTAATTTTTAATAATGTTGAAATTTTCATTTTAATAATTTAGGTAAATTATTTATTAAACCACAGGATAAAGGGATCATAGCAATTATGAATTGACAGTGTTACCTGAGGCTCATGAAAAGGTAAGGGGTTTTGCAAAGTCCTTGTTATTGGATAAACATTAAATTAGTAACAACTTCACATCCAATTCAAATTACCTTCTTCCAAGTCTACGATTGCTCTCTCTCGGTCTCTCCTGGAAAAGAGCACCATGGGCGAAGAGGGTTGTGGGGAGCCACGGCTGTCCTGTGCGGACCTGGGGACGTTTCTCCTAGATGTCCCCGAGGCAGGGACGAGGCAGTCTTTCCATCAGAGGATGGCAACAAGGTGACATTTGCTGACCTGATAATGTAGAAAACGTAATGATTTTAAAAACCCCAAAATGTTAATAGGAAAAGATGACCGGATGGGTCTTGCCTGGCTATGATTTTCAGAGTGGTGGTGACTTTCCTGGCACAAAAAATGTCAACAGAAGCGTGCTGGTGCTTCCTACCTATTGCAGGGCTCCTTGTTAAATTTCAGTGGTGTGGGCTCCTTTCTATATTTTGGCGATGCAGCCTCCCAAACCAGCCCACTGACCACCAACTGCCTGATGAAGGGTTCTTGAGGAAATGCAGACTCGGTCCTGGAAGATCTCAAGGATGTTCTGGAGATGTTTGTGTAGAAATCTACAGGCTGCCACTTGAGGAAAGCAACCTTTGTTGTGGAGAAATTGGTGCTCTGCGGAGAGACACAGCTCTTCACTTAAAGTGATTGTATCGGGATTGCAGAATAAAGCCTTAAATAGCTGAAAGGGTGGAACTGATGAGCTTTAAAAACAACTAGGGCATGTAGCATCCAGGTACTCTCTGAAAGAGCAAGAAGTTTTGTTTTAGAGTAGAAATCTAAATGGAGGGTGATGGGAGATGGGAAAGGGGAGGATAAGGATGTGATCTGAAACCTGGTGGCCTTGGTCAGCGAAGTGCTGCAGCGTTTGCCCAACCTTCAGCATCAACACAGACCCGCAGAATTCAAACCAAACATCTACTATTTAACAGCAATCCCAGGTTTTAAGTGTTGCAATGAATCAGAGCCAAGTTTGCATTTTCATATTTTGTGATGTTTAATTTTCAAGCATTTTGTTTTAATTACCAGTTTCCAATCATTTTTATGTTAGCTCTGAGTGCCTTTCCTACATTTTCTTCTCAATAATTAAAACTTTTTAATAACATTACTTTCAATCAAAGGATTTCAATTTATCTTCTAACTTAGTTCTATCCTAATAAGTTGCTTTTTTTTTTTTTTTTCCCTGGGAATTTCTTAACTTTCAGTAAAGGAAATAAGCATTTCTAAAGAGTTATTTTTTTCCTTCTAACATATTGAGAACTCAGTTGTCTTGAAAAAGTTCTTTGGAAAAGAATCTAGACATCTAGACACATTCAGAGTCCTAAGTATTTGTACGTAAGATGGCTCAGATATAAATCTGTCCTTCCTTCTTTTTTGGTTTAAATAGCAAGAGCCAATGACCAGCGTGTGAAACAAGTTGATAAACAAACATGTCCCACAGGCTTGAGAAAATGCCCTCTTAGTTTTGAAATCTGCTTCATCACATTTTTGTATCATGCCTAACAGGTGAGAAAATACAACCTATTAACTGAGAAAATAATGTTGAACAAAGTACACAATAGTGAACAAATGCTTAATCCAACTGTAAGGCCTGCCTGGTTTATAATAAAATAAAACAGCCTCATCACAACAAACCAAAAACAAGTGAAAATACAGTTCTTCAGAGTCTCTAAGTCCCACATGAATCTAAACCTGCCCATCTCCAGGGTTTATAAATTGCCAGAGTTTCTAAACTCTGGAGAGCTTAGCAAAGTCTCTCCAAGGGATGCGTATACTTTACAAATGAAGTCACAGAGAAACCTTAGAAACTCATAGGTAGAGAAGACATAGGACATAAATATGAACCACTGAGATCTCAGTAATGTGCTAAGGCACTAGCTGGCATTGTGGACAGTCCATTATACCAGGATCATCGTACTCCTGAGAATATCGTATTAACTAAAACCAAAGAAAATCACCAAGGCACCTCCGCGGGCATCTCAGCTCTGCTTCCTTTGCCCTTGATCTTCCCTCAGATTCTTCCATCAGGAGATTGAGTGATAAATTTCAAGTGTAAAAACGTTTTGTTACTGTGAGGCAATGATAATGAAAAGATACCAGACCTGAGCAGCTTTCCACCAGAAAATGCTAACTCCACAAAGACACGGAGTTTGCCAGGAGTCCATCAGCATGCTGAATTTTTAAATGAAAACTGAGCAGAATCCTTCATTCTGCTGTGGTCCAAGTGTATGTTTCAAATTAAGCAATTGTATTTCATTTTCTTAGTGCCTAAGAACACTAATGCACAGGCTATGTTAAACCTCTTCTGAGATCATGATATTACAGGATATATTAAATCTGTTCCTCTCATAGCCAGTTTGTAAATTTTGGCTTTTTGTTCCAATATTGAAACTTCCTACAGAAAGTCTGAACTTCTCCTGCTTCAAAACCCAAGTTCACAACGGGAACGGCACTACAAGTTGCGGTGGAGCTCCAGCCTCCAGACGCAACACATGATCCAAGGAGCACCCAACATCCAAGTTGATAAACAAACACGAAACCTCTGAAACCACAACTGATCTGGCGTAGGTTATTTACAGCCTCTTTAACTTCCTTTCTACAAACCTTCTCTTCAATCTATATTGAGACAACTCGGCACCTTCAGGTGTTCCCCAGCGTCTGGGCAGCTAATGAACCGGGGTGGAACGAGGTGCCCTTTGGGTGGAGGTGCCCAGAGGATGGAGGAGCTCCTCTCCCCACAAAGCACCGCTGTCTCACACGCTTTTCGTCACAGGGAGTGTTTTCCTCGCAAGGTGGCTGTAGCCAGAAGAAGATTTTGCAGGCTCGCAGCTCCGACCGAGTGCATTATATTATCTGACATCTTTTCTGCTGCTGAACGGAGACTATCGGCTGTTCGGTGGAGCCCACACTAGGATGAACGTGCCGGGGCAGGAAGCAATTAATAACAACATGTGATTACTTAGAGCAGCTCTTCCCAAACTCCGCCTCGGCCAGCAATAACAAAGGCCTCTGCCTGTGCTCGTCCTTCTCCCGTCGCGGCTGCCACGGCTCTCAGACGCCCGGGTTAACAGTGATTATTTTTGAGGTACGGGGTCTGATCCAAAACCTAACAGAAGATGAGCGGAAGCCTTCGATGGACACCACTCAGCTTTGGATCAGTCCCGTGGGCAGGAGCAAGGACACACAGAGAAATTCAGATGCGCAGAGCTCACGTTCAGGAGCAGCACACCCGGGGCTGCGCCGAAGCCGTGCCTTTGCCGCAAGGGCAGCCGTGGAGCTGCCAAAACCCCCGGCGTGGCCAATGCTGCTGTCCCCCATGCGAGGGGCCCTGTTGTCTCCCACCCCACTCGCTCTGTGCTGCAGACCTGTCTTCCACCATCCCTCCCACCTCTCGCTGGGGCAGGCCAGCAGAGCCGGGCAGGGACACTGCGCATGTTTGTCTTCATTTTAACTTACCAACCGTTTCCCCCAACCTCCTTTTTTTTTTTTTTTTTTTTTTGGTTATTAAAATTTTTCAAAAAGGAAAAAAAAAAAAAATCCCTCCCCCTTCCCTGTCCCTCCCTGCCACGTTCCCAAGGTGCCAACTAATCTCCGATGCCCAGCTTGTACACAGCCACCTCTAATTGCTCCTGCATTTTCATCTGGTGTAAGTTCAGCCATCGCTACAGCTGCCCCTCCTCCCCCTGGGAATTCACACCTTCATTATCACTCTTTACTGCAGAGCCGTCCGCAGGCTCCCGGCTCCGAACAGCAGCTCCGATAAAAAATAGAGCAGCTTTTCAGCGGTTTCAATTTTAATTACCAGCATCAAGGCAGCTCGCATTCTCACCAGGCTGTTTCGCACTAATTAAAGTGAGGAGGAGTTTATGGAAGGGACACCAACTCCACTTCACTCCCTCATCTATTATTTACAGACAGTAATACAAATAATTTCCAATTTAAACAGTCTGAGCTGGCCAGCAAAGAGGAGGGAGCGGTGGGGAGAACACTGAGCAAGGAGAAACTCAAATAAAGAGCAGAAACTAAGAGGAGGGGATGGAAAATCGACTCCCAGTGCCCTCTAGTGGGATGATTTCCTGAGGGGTCCCAAGGTTGGAGGTGTGAACGTGCCCAAGAGGCCCAGTGAGGTGGCAGACATTGGTTTCTCCTTGCCTGGCCGCCCTGGTGACCTTCAAGATGTGACCAAGCAGCAGCAAAAGACTGTTTTGGACAAGGGTCCAGTTTGCTCCAGCTCTGCAGTGGTGCACCAGGTTTGGTCGCATGCTGTTCATCACCGGTGGTGCTTCATCTTTCCCATGGGCATCACAAGGTGCTGGTGGAAATGGACTCTGAAAACCCAGCCCAGGTGGGCTCTGAGCTGGCAGGCACCCCGGCGCCGACTGCCCAGCCCAGCCTGAAGGCACCGGTCCCGGTGGGGTGTGAACCTGGGGTAACGTCGAGCTGCAGTTCATGAACGGGGTTTTCTGGGTGTCATGGGAAAATCCCCCCCATCGAGAAGATGGGCTGTCCACACAAATGACCAACTCCATCTGTCAGCAGATACGGTTTCCCAAGGCCAGGATTGTTTTCCTGCCTCCTCCCTTCTCCCTGGATGGGAAATGTTCTCCATCCCTCGGACTGTCTCCAGTCAATCTCTCCTGGTGCAGTACATGCCAAGCCTGGAAGTTTTATGCATTTGGAGGAGAAACCCTGAGGACGGGCTAGCATGGAGGTAGGTGGTTCCCACCCCCACGAAAACAATGCCTATAAACAGAGAATGCTGAAGACCCCGCTGCACAATAGATTTTACCATGTCAAGGAATTAAACCGCAATAGTGTCTCAGCCACGTTGCTTTGTTTGTTCTTGTCGGCATAGATGAGGCGATCAATACTGGCGAACTTGTGTTATAGCTCCGATCTTTACAGGGCCCTGAAATGATGTCATCTGTGGGTCACATTCGGATTTCATTTAAACCAGTGCTGATCAGGAATAACTCCAATAAGAACAGGGTTACCCTGGATTTACACCAGGCTAAGGCAGATAAGCCTGAAGATCAGTGACTGAAGGAGAAGTTGTTTCAGCATAAATGATATTACTACAGAAAAGTAGCTTGATTGAAGCACAGGTGTTGAATGTTAATCGCTGTAGGCTTGATCCAGCATCTGTGTAAGTCAAAAGCAATATCCCATTTACTGCAGCATCTCAGGATTAGATCAACGGCAGGTAAATACTCAGAGACTAATTCATCTTTCTCTTGTACCACCTCTAGAGCGTGTGAAGTGCCTGGGACTTCAGTGAAGGCATTCCT
>NW_010510855.1:22335-31832 GCF_000687285.1 Phaethon lepturus
AAAGAGAATCAGGCTCTACCTTCTGCTTTTTGGGTGCTTTGAGGGGATAATGGTGGTATTTGAGGCAATTTTATCTTGAGGTCATTGATTCAGACCTGGATCAGGTTGGCTTCCAGCAAAAGTCATTACCAAAGGACAGCCTCTGACATGAGTGGTGGTCTTGGGTACGATAAAAATTTCCACTGGTACAAGAACAACAGATACTTCACAGATCCTTTTAACAAAAACAAATGACAGGTTCCAGCTCAGAGTACACTGCTGTCTCCCCTTTGGTAAAGATGAAATTTCCAGCTGATGTTTGACTTTTCTTAGAAATGTGTGAGCTCAGCCCTGGTGAAGTCTCCATCTCCTTCTACGGTTGGTAGAGGAGAACGTAGCTGCAGTTACAGACAGGGGCTTTGGCCAGGATGAGCAGAGAAGCAATTTTTTCCAAACTTTGAAATTCCTTTGTGGCATTGACTTACGGTGTCATTGCTGTTGGCCTCGACTGAGAGTCTCACTTGATCCATGAAGGAGAAGCCAAGGTGTGTACCAACACAGAGACAAAACCTCTTCCACCCGGAGGGGTGGTTTCCAGGGGCTGTGCTGTGCCATGTCGGTGGAGAGGAGCCAGAGCCTGTGCTGAATTCAAGAAGACTTCGCCTTCCAAACCTGTCACCCTCCTCAGAACTAGTATCCATTAAAGGTTTTGGGTAATCTACGTTACTTTTCACCATGAGCACAGGGCAAGCACACTGATAGCTTTGTGTTGGACACTGGTCCCAGCCGTTATCACTTCTTTGCTGTTACTGCCCCATCCACACTCCTGCACTGGCACAAAAGCCCCCAGTATGGACCAGAACTGGACCTCACCACCCGCCCCCAAGATACACAGTGTGCTGGAGCCCAGTCTCTCGAGCACCTCAGAGCATCTTAGCCCAAGGAACATGTACGGCAAGAAGAAGCAGCCAAGAAGCTCCGTCCTCGTTCGCATGAGTGGGTCGTTAATGGGAACAGCCGCAGGGCTGAGACCCCATTGCATTCTCCCTGCAAGGCTGAGCGGCTTTTGTGCTAGCGGGGGCTCTTGTGACGGGGTCCGTGGGCGTCTCCGGGGCCTCGGGGTCAGCGCCCATCTATCTTCTGCTCCACATCTGACCGTGCCTGTCTAAAGAGGGGGGGACGGGCTTGCTCACGTGCCATGAATGGGTCAGACCCTAGGCGATGCTCCCTCCACGCGTGCTGGCAGAGCCCAGCTCAGCGCCGGCACCTGCCAACTGCAGCTGGAAGCACAAATGGTTTCCTACCTGCTGGTGTTTGTATGGCTGCGCCTGGGCACTCCTGTGGCCAGGCCTGTACGTCTTTGTTACGGGTAACTATTTACACTTAAAAAAAATATACAATGTCATATTTGCTCTCATCTGGATTCATGAGATGGATTTTGTTACGTTCCCTGTGGTGAAAACCGGTCATTCGTGTCTGCAAATAAACACTGCCATTTTGGCCTCAACCAGCTCATCTCCGACAGCATTAGTTAATTGAACTTTAAAATCCCTTTTTCTGTCCTGAAATGTGCTTTCTGATCATCCTCTCAGTGCAAATGTGGTAAATAATCAACCAATACGAACAGCCACAAAGCCATAAACATTTTACAGCTGTTAAGCCAACGTCCGTGAATGCAAGACAAAAATTCCTCCTCCATTCCCGAACTCCAGCCCCGTGCCATGAGCCTGGCCCGGCTCGGAGGGGAGCACGCAGCCGAGTAGGTGGGTGCACCACAAATGTGCCTGGTTAGTAAGAAAGGGCTTTTCTCCGCAGATCGCAGGGAGCCCCTTCGTGGAGCTGCAATGCCTTTGCACCAGGTCTCTTGCTCCCAGCCAGAAAGTCTCTCTCTCTCTGATGAGAAAAGGGGTTTTTCTAATTTATTGCTTTTATGGGATTGTTCCTCCACAGAGGCACAAATAGCAGCATATCAATAAAGCCAGTCGTTTGAAGTTGGATATTTCCACCTCTGTCACAGCAAAATAATTAAAAAAGGATTCACAAGATCATAAATTGCATGTCACCAAGGACACAGCCTCCTTAACCCTTTAAAAACCGGGCTGTGCCCACCCATGGCCCATGTTACTCAAGGCATGAAGACACATTTGTTATTTTTAGCTTCTCAACCACAAGGGCTTTCTTGTCTGGAAAGGGATACACCAAGGACCTGTCTACACTGGGAATGAGCTGGCTGGCAGGATCGTAGCCCAGCTCCGGTATGCAAATGCACGTATAGATTTGATTTTCAGCCAGGCAAATGAGAAGCTGTGCTGCAGACCTGCAAGAGCTGAGCATTTAGTCACATCGAAGTCAAAACATGTTACAAACACATCAGGCATTGGGGAAAACACTTTCAAACATATTTGAAGAGTGGCAGCATGGGGAGGGCCTAAAAACATTTGTTCTCAGTTAAAAGCTCCTCTGGCTCCAGCTAGATAATAGAAAAGGATGGAGCCCATCTGGGTCAGAAACTCCTGTTATCCTGCTGGTCCCTCCCTGGCACAGACACAGCCAGAGCGTGTCCCGACTCATTGGAAAAAAATACGTTAATGCAAGAGAAGAGAATGCATGTTATTTTCCAGGCAGGTTGCAACTTAGCTCCCGATGCAACAGCCAGCTTGTGCTCCAGCCTAATTTGATCACAGTCAAGGTTAACAACCATTGTTAAACTCTGCAGGTCAAATCCTGCCCTCTTATAAATCCAGGAGAACTCCGTGGAAAGGGCTGGGGGTGTAAATCTCCAGGTCCAAGTCCTGATGGCGTGTGGGAGGTGGACCCCCCAGTGCGGCAGGGCTGGGTAGAGGCACGAGAGTGAATAACATGTGCTGGGCTGTGGGCAGAGGAACGATCTGGGGCAGCAAGTGCCTGTTTCTGGGGGGGAACCCAGCCCCCAGACAGGCGGCAGGTCATTGGTTTGGTTTTGCTTTCAAAAAGACCACTCTCCGAAGCGTGCAGGGGTCTGCAGCGTTAGGAGAAGTCCCACTGGAGGTGGATCAGCGGGAAGAACAGAGCCGAGATAAGTGTGGTTTATCGCAGGGCTGTGCATTATATTTTACATATCCCATGGATACATCCACTACAACCAGCACGTGTTGAGGCGTGTGCGTTTGCTTCCTTATACCCTCCCGACCCAAGACAAACCCCCTGGAAAATAGTGCTTTTTCCTTTTTGTTACCCCAGCAAGAGGATAGTGGAGAGGGCAAGGGGTGGATGTATCTTGCCCAGTCTGAGGCTTCTTGTGTAAGCTCCTTAGAGAAAGAAGTAACAAAAATAGGCATTCTGGTATCCCCTTTTGGTAACACAACCTAAGAGTTTACTTGGGAAGAGCAAGATTTGGGGCATGTTACTCCATTATCAGAAGCTCAGGCAGAAGTGACCCCCCAGCACCCAAGTGACCCCCAGCACCCAAGTGACCCCCAGCACCCAAGTGGCACCAACAGCCCTCCTCAGCACAGAGCCCGTGTACGGCTCTGCAGTGAGCTGTGCAGCCTCCAAATCTCCCAGACCTGAGGCCCTAAACGGCTGTAAAACAGGAGGGGGAGGCGTGATGCCCCTTTGCCGGTGCTCTGCACCAGCACAAGCGATAGCAAGGCTGGGTACAGAGGGCAGGAAAAGGAATAAGCACCGTGCTGAAGAGCCAAACACACTCCATGTTCTCCTTAGACACAACAAGGCTTCACCAGCCACACGAAATAAGAAATACATAGTACGTAGGATAATACGGGTGCAGAGGGTCTAAAGCTTATTTTATCCAAGCACAGGGTTTCTTGCCCAATTACAGACTCAGAAAGTCAGAGGAGTTCAAAGTCTTTATGCCAAAACAGCATCAGTTTTGTAATGACCAGCAACAAACACAATACAATTAAAAACCTTCAGCCTGGATGTTGGGAGGAGGAAAGCAGATGTAGAGTAACAGCATGGCTGGTGGGTGCTCGGTTTTGACTGATACCGTCTCCCAGCCTTTTTCCACCTCTGCAGTGAGGACTGGAGGGGAAGGGCTCACCGAGCTCACCCTTTGCGTGGGGTGTAAAATCAGGAGCAGACCCCAACCCTCGGGAGCCCTGCCCTGCCTCCCGGTCCTCTCTCGACATGACACCGAATTAGGACCCTTCCGTGGCAGAGCCGCAAGCCGGGCAGACAGGGCTAAACGGCCCCTGGGTGCAGGTTTACCAGGGCTCTGCAGGAGGACGGGGCGGCATGGGGAATTGCAGTTCCCTTCCCATCAAGACCAGGTGGAAAGGGCCCAAGGAAGAGGGAGTGCATATGGAGAAGGGCAGCAGCTGAGCCCCGGCTGGAGATCCCCGGGGATGTGCTGGAGGGGGTGGGAAAAGCAGAGGCTGAACAGCAGCGCCCGACGCAGGACCGATGAGTGGATGCGTGTCAGGGAGGGAGAAGGTGCCTGGCGTGTGGCTCTGGTTAAACAGGAGGAATAAAGGAGACAGAAAAGAGGACTTATCTTAGCACTGACACAAAATGTCTGCAGGAACAGCTATTTTTGCTGACCCTGTCTGATGCCACCATGGAAGAGCAGTTAGTGAAACCCTGCGGGTTTATTAAGGCATTAGGAGTCCTACAGAGATACCAAACCCGTTTCCCCCTCCCGTCCTCATGGCCTCCAGACTCCCATGGGGTGGGAACAGAGGTCTGTAGCGGGCCATGAAATAAAGCAAGATCTTTTATGCTCCAGAGCAACACACAAAGAGATTGGTGCCTCCACTGGAAAACTTCATTCAGGGATCCACAAACTGGAACAAGTTAAAACCACAGTTTTATTCCTAAATGGTAGGAATAAATTGCTGCCCTTCTAGATAATTTTTCTATTTTCTATCCAAAATAAAGCATATAGATAAATAATGAGATCTTACAGTACCTATCAGACTAGCTATAATAAGCATTTTGAGTGGGATGGAATACTGTCTTATTAGGAGAGCTGAAGGTGTGAAGTTTGCCACCAGCTCCAAAGTGTAGAGGTGTTCATATGACATCTGCCTCTTAACATTCGGTAGCAAACTGATGACTAATGTAACAGGGACCTTCACATTATCACCAATCCATCAATGGTACCCCCGTGGCTCCCATCACCATAACACCCAAGTGCCTCTAGCATCCCTGCAGCACGCCTGTGCGGAGCAGCAGGATTGTTATCCACAAGGAACCCGCATAATCCATACCTGAGCCTCCGAGCAAGTGGTGAGGACATCTGAGGGAGGGGAAAATCCTACTTTTCCATGCTGCGGGGAGAGCCTTGATGGGATCAGTTGGTCCAAGTGCTTGGTGACCTTCAAGCTGGATCACAGTCTCACCTAAAGTGGTTGTCCCAGGGAAGGGTTATCTGTGCTCGTGCTGCAACACCAACAGCCAGACTGTGTTGGGATGGAGGGGTCTGAGAAAACCTGTGGGGAGATAAATGAAAAGAAAATAGAGGGAATGTGTCTCTCCACCAGCTTTGTCCCAGAGGTGTCCTGCTTGGCCTTGGGATGAGCCGAGGGTGAGGGTGTTTTGCTGTGGCCTTCCCATCACCAGCCTTGAGACGGCCACTGGTCATGGCATCGTGGCACATGGAAACCCCAAAGAGGTCAAAGAAGAAGTGGAGGAGCCATAGCAGCTAGCCTGTGCACCAGTGACGGGAGCGGAGGGCTGTGAAACCTCAGCTGTGTTTTCAAGAGCTGTGGACTCCCCAGGTGGGATTTCTCTGGGCTGGCGGGGACCCCGCTAGTGGGCACGGTGATGTCTGCAGCAAACCAGAACGGTCAGGAGATGCTAAGTGGGATTCTTAGTGAAGCCCCTGCGATCCTCACCTGGCCACCAAGAGGTGACAGCCCCTTCCTTCCCTCCAAGCACACCACAAGCACACGTGATAGTCCCCCTTTTAATTTAAGAACTAGCAAATCCCATTGTCCTGCCGCAGATATCAACCAGCCTCTTCCAGCAATTTTCCCTCCAGGAGCAAGGAGGGGGCGATGCAGAAAGGCTTTAAAAAATAACTCCAACCTGTGGCTAGCCCCCAGAGCACACCCTTTCACTAACTTCACCCCTGGCACCCAAGGGAGGCCGTGCCAGGTCCCCGAGGGAGCCCAGAGCAGACCTCCCCTCACCTTGCTGAGCCCCAGAAGGAGACGGTGAAACATCATTTTCTCTCTCCAACCCTTTGAACTATGCTCCTGAGTAGAGAGGAGACAAAGGAAAGGAAAAAGGGGGGAATTAATTCCAGGCAGTTGAGTATGTTCCCTGCTGTAGCTCAGTTTGGAGTAGGAATACATAATAATAACAACTTTTTAATAATAATTAATTTATAATGTGCCCCTCCTGCCAAGGCACTCAAGGCACTACACAAACAATTAAAATAAGATTATAATAAATAAACAACAATAATTAAAACATCATAAACCAGACAATATTAGAGCCAAACCAAATGCTAAAAAGCAAAACAAAGCAGCATCTTTGGAGGAAGGAGATCCTTGCACAATTCATCTTCCAAATCTCCTGTTGATGTTAGATTGAAATTCTCCTGCGAAGCTGTTTCTGCATCTGCAAAGATTTTGGCAGTGTCACAGTCATTAAAAAAATGGATTTTACACCATCATAAATTAACTGGAGTTTTGCAAGGCTGTAATAACGCAACATTCACTTTCATTTGAATAAATTCAGAACTCAGTTTACTCAGGAAACTGGGTTTATGGTGCTGAGTTTGTGTTGACTGCCCTGAGTTTGGGAAAAACACCCATTCATTTTGTTCTCAGTTCATAAAATGTGCCTCATTATAGAAACCAGAATGTTTCTATAGATACAAGGATGGCGTTTTAAAGATTTAAAACCAAACCCAAAATCTGAAGAGCCCACTAGCCTTCTTCTGCCATCAGCTCCTTGGAGCCAATGGGATCCACTTGTCCCAGTTTACACAACTGGAACCAAAAGACCTAAACTAACAAAAGAAGCCATCTTCCTCCCAAACAAATGAAATTCCAACTTGTGCCAGGCGAAAGCCGTGCACTGAACTCTAATGATTAAAGGAGACAGGCTCTGTCAAGGCAGAGGTGGAACTGAAATGCAGCCAGTCGGACCCTCTTCTGAAAAAACCTGGCCACCAGCCCTCAGACAATTACATCTAGGGTCTGTTCACTTGAGTGCCTCAGCTGATCTCAGTTGTTGTGGCAGCGCATGAAGGGAAAATCCTTCTCGCAAACCTAAACCTCACGGGGATTTCTCCATACTAGGAAAAAAACCAAACCAAAACAAAATGCGTTAGGAAGGCGAAGCTGGTGGTTTTTCTTCCAGCGCAAGGAACTAGGAGGACTTTTTCCATCTGATCCCACTGAGGTTTTGTTCTCACGGGTTTTACTTTGAGGTTCAAATCCCAGCGAATCTTAAAAATGGAGGGAACAGCAAATGAGACCATGTGGCGCTCACACACAAAGCCATCTTTTGGCTGGGGTTCATTCAGAAAGAGCCTTCAAAAGGGTTCATGAACCTTAGTGTATTGTGTCATAATTCCAAATCTTTCAAAGCAGGTAAGATGTCTGCAGCTGGAGAAACCACTACAAATTTTCAGCACAGAGGAGGCTTTCATTTGTTTCTATATTCTCCTGTCAGGACTTCCTCACTCAAAAATGAAATGAACCGCCTACTCCTGGTTCCCTGCATAGCCACTTCCAGGGATGGCCCCAAACTTTGCTCCAATGGGACCTCTTCGTGTCTGCAGGGGAAAAGGTGTTTTCAAGGATGGAGGCACATTACCAGGGTTGGGGTTTTGCCTCCACTGAATGTAACTTCCTCCCCTTCCGAATCTCATTTCCGCATTAAGGCTCTACTGCCTTTCCTACAGCTGGTCCTTCCTGGATGCCTTCCTCTTGCAAAGGACTTTTCAAGGGTAAGGGAGCCTTGTCATGAGTTCATGCCCCCTGCTGTGTCTGGGCAGCAAGGACCATTCGTAAATCAGGATTCCTATAGTTTTCCCGAATCCTCAACCTACAAAAGGGTCATCCTTTACCCTATCCATTATCCCCAAAGCATAAAAGTTGTTGAGGAAATTTTGGATTTCACTCTGTGGAGGTAACTGGAAGTTCGTGTTCCTGGGGCTGCTCAGTGGATATGGCAGGTCCACCTTCTCCTCCAGGAGATGTACCAGCAGACACCAGTGTTTGGACTCCAACTCCCCATGAATAGTTTCTGTTTTCCTTGGAGATGGGGTGCACTGAGACATAGAGCAGCTCCTCCAAGTCTTCTGCTCTCCCACATGCCAGGCCACCTTTCAGCTAAAAGATTCAGGTTCTGGGACGAATCACAGAAAAATTTCAGTTACTTCTCTGTATCACCATTCTACAAACATCCTGTGTGACCTTGAACAGATGACTTGGGCTCAAACCATCAAAAAAGTCAGACGCCTCCTTTCCATTGGTTTTAAAGAGATCCAAATGTCTAAACACCTTGGAAGAGCTGGATTAGAGCTCTGTGCCTCAGTTTCCCCATGTGCTTTCGCACCTTCCAGGGCAGATTGGACACCAGTAAGTCAGCAGTTTTTCTCCTCAGCTTCCTCATTCACTTAGTCATCAGCATTTTTAACTCAGATTTGGAAAATCATATGATGTTGATTCTGCACATGCCAGCATTTCACCATAGCAAAAAACCTGTCTGGAGATTCACCCTGGGTTTACACTCAGCGTCTTCTTCCCAGATGTCACTCAGGCTGCTGGTTCATTTGGAAAGGCCCTTCTGAAACTGGGGTCACGTACAATGGCTCCCCAGATCCTCCAAGGCTGGGGTAACTCCAGCACAGGGGCTTGGGAGGCATCAGGAACCGCTGCAGGCGAGCGCACACTGACACTTGAGAGCAGAAGTGAGAAGAGAAAGGTGGCAGAATTTATTTTATGACAAATCCTAAAAGGAAATTATGCAAAGTAATAAAATAAAGAAGAATTATAAATGAGGACAAGAAATGGGTGAAATATAGAATAAATTATGGGAAGACGGGAAGGTACGGAAGGAGACTTGAAGGCAGAAGTGCTGCGTTAAAGGATAATTATTAGAAACTGGCTGGTAGACTGAAGGGAAGAGGGCATTTGGGTGGGGGGATCGGTACCAGAGGAAGTTGCGTGATTTTGCCCACAGCGGCATTAGCAAAACACGTCCCCGTTGGATGCACCTTGGGGACGCGCCTTGGTGATGGCGTGGGGCGACGGCCACCATTCGCCATTGGGGTGCAAGCCCATAAATCTGGGGACAACGTTGTTCCCGCTTTGACCTACAGTCAAAATAAGCCCAAACCCAGGAATAAAAGGACAGGGTGGTCACAGCCCAGGCAGCACCCCATCCTGCAGGAGCCTCGGCCATGCTCCCCTCCTCTCAGCCTTGCCTCGTTCCCTTCTCATTAGCCTCCCCCAGCCCCTCAGCACTCGCTGGGGAGGGGGTCTGGAAGGGAGATGCCCCCCGCAAAGCCCCCACCAGAGGATACCCAGGGAGAGCGGGAGGGGGAGAGGGCGAGC
>NW_010510856.1:0-2614 GCF_000687285.1 Phaethon lepturus
CGGCTTTCCCAAAGGGCACGGCCAAAGCTGGGCGGCCGGGAGCCGCCGCACGGTCGTGCTTCATCAGGCTCCTCGTCCACCACCCTCACGAGGCGCAAATTAATGAGGCAGTCCCCTAAAAAATAAACAGAATTTCGACAAATCCCCACAATAAAGGGGCTTCTCTCGTCGCTTATTTTCATCGCCAAAGACACCCACCACCTGAATGTTTAAAGCACCGGGGCAGAGGACGGGCGGCCCCCGGAACCCTCTAGAGCGGGGCCTCTCAGCACCTCTTGCCCAGCCCCGATCGCCATCAGCGCAGAGGAACATGCCTCCTGCTGCCGTTTGCATTTGCTGGGACCAGCTCTTTTTTTTTTTCCTTCCAAATCTCATTCTGGAGAGGAGTCTAAGGCCAGCTCCGGGAGGGGGCTGTGCTGCGGCACTGGTAATACCAGTTGTGCTGGTTGTGCCTGGGTTATATTTACCTGGGGCCTCGGGGGCAGTTTGGGTTACGCTCAGCGACGACGCAAAGCCTGTCCTAAGAGGTTTGAAGACCTCCCTGCCTCTTCAAGACCTCCCTGCCTTGAAGACCGTGTCGTCTAAGCCGCCGCGGCAGCCAGAGCGCGATGGGAAAGGCGAGCCGAGAAAACAACGTGCCAGGCTGCAAACTTCACATTAGCTCTGAAGGTAGGATCGTTATTTTGGATCTCCTTGGTAGGCCCTCGGTTGGAGCTTTGCTCCCAGCCCACGAGCGCAAGGATGCCAGGAGCGGCAGGGGAAGATGAGAAGAGCCAGCTTTGGCAAGCCCTGCTTACCGCGGTTTTGGACAGGAGTGGACGGTGGGACTGCTGAGCACCGGAGGAAGCATCCACACGTGGGGATGGAGAACCCCTTGGAGATGGTCCTGCTGCGGCCGCTGCTGGTGAAGCGGTTCTCCGGCGCTCTCCCGGTCGTGTTACGAGGATGGATGCTGCCGAAGCAGCACTCTGGAGCTGCAGACGGGGGTGAAGAACCTTGCTTTCCAACTAGGGGCTTGGGTTGGGGTTTGGGGAGAGGAGGGGAGGCTGCGGTCTCGGGGATCAAAAGCCAACCAAAAAAACCACCCAGTAGGTAAAGTCCTAAGATACATCCAGAAAAGAGCTGAATAAGCTTACTTCAACCAGAGGAAGGGAGAGTCAAGGTGGAAGACCAGACTTTACTTCCCGAAATAAAACTCTGCGTGCTTCTGTTGCACGGCGCCATGTGCAATTAAACACAAGAAGTGATATGTAAGAGATTCTTCCCACGAAAGATAGAAAAAGAATTTGTGCTCCAAGCATTTTAGGTGATTTAGGCAGATACAGCATTAAAGCTGGAACAAGCCCTTATTATGACTAATCAGGTTTATGACAAAACGCGTAATAAAGAGCATACTTTAGTTGCGAAGAACAGCTCCACAAAACATCATTTAATTACTTTTTTGCAGAGGCAGAAGCTATTCCTTCATCCGCAAGATCCAGGAACTCATTCGGTCCCTCTAGACCGTTAACACTTCCCCGACGTTACCAAACCGTCGGCTTCGGCAGCCTAAATCTGGCTGAAGGACGGCGGCCACGGGCTGGCACGCAATTCCTCCCACGCGCGGCCCTGCCGAAGGCAATAAAGAAACGGCGCAGGGCACCGATCCTGTGACCCGCAACGCGCGGTGACAAGAAGACCCTTAAGCGGATCTCATGAGCTCCAAGACGCTGAGATGTTAATTCGCCACCCCGCGTCTCCTTGACTTTAGGCTTAACCTTTTCCTTTCCATTTTTGAGTTCAAATGGAGCCTTTTCCTTGTTTTTTTCCCCTCCTCGAATGCCATTTTGTCTCGAGGCCCCATTTCCTCCGTCGATAATACACTTTGCAGTTCTGCTTTCTGCTTCAACAGGCGCTCCTCTCTCACAGCCCTGAGATCCGCCGGTGTCGTCTTTTCGGGGACATTCCCCTTTACTAGGTCCAGGGAGGAGCAGTGTTTTTTTCTTTCCAGCCTCCTCTTTCCTGCTTTTAAAAACCCAAATCAGATTATTTTCCTTCCGGAAGACTCCAGCATGTATTCCCAAAGCCTGATTTTTACCTGGCGGTACCCAAGCTCTGCCCGTCCTGGAGAGATACGGTGTGAGCAAGCTCTGCCCGCCCCGGCCAGGTACAACCCGGAGCCGGAGCCCAGGCGACGTGCCCCAAATCTCCGCCTGGGGTGATCCCTTCCCCACCGGCAGCAGATGCGGCTATCGGTCCCTAAGTGCAATTAATCCTGAATTTGGGGGCTGGGGAAACCATCACACCAGCCTGGAAGGATTTCTTTAAAAAAAAAAAAATTAAAAATTACTTAATTGGGTCTATTTTTTGTGTCTTATGGGTACTCGTTGTTTTGCTCAGCCGTGCAAGCCTCCCGGAGGGGAGAGCATTAGGTCCCATGAAATGATAGCAATCTGCACCCATTACCTAAAGTGGCTTTTCTACCAATAATGTCATGAGTTTAGGAGCCAGGAGCTCGGGATCGACCGGAGCGAGAAGCGAGCGCTGTATTTCCAGCCATCAGTCACCACATTTCTTCTTCCCGGAGATTTAAAGCCTGGCAATGGGCTGATTTCTGGCGAGAAATGGTATAAGC
>NW_010510857.1:0-1304 GCF_000687285.1 Phaethon lepturus
TCTGACTTTCCCTGTGCCCAGAGTGTAGTGCTGGATTAGATATTGCTGCTTGGCGGAGTAATTGTGGAATGCAGAGCGGGTTACTTTTAGAAAACGTCACCTCAGTGGTGAACAGACAGATGAATGTCAGGAATTCTCCGAAAATTATAACTAATGTGCATAAATCAATGTACTTCCCGTTTTTCCCATGTGAGAAGATTCTTGGAAGGAATTCAGCCTGAAGCTCTAGTCTTAGGAAGGGTGGACAGGGTGGAAATGGAGAACACTGTGTCGTACCACACAGGAGTGTCTTGTGACGTTTGTGTGTGAGTTTTGAAATAGAGAAGCATTTATGCATGCAAAATTGAGGAGATTAATGCCACAGAACTTGGTGCAGGCCAGGAGTATGAATCAACTCCAAAAGGAAGTAGAACCAGAGAATCAGTTTATTTATTGCCATTGATTTCAACAATAAAATGCCAGTAAAATCCCTAGCTGGGGAGGTCTCACATTGCCAGCAGTGAGTGACTCTCTAAGAAGCAGAGTTCCCAGGAGACGATTGTTCCACCTGGAGCTGCTATTATAGAGGGCTAGAGCTGACACAGAATGACAATAAGCAATCTGACAGTTTTCCTGTTCACGCACCGTGATTATCTAGATGTGTTTCAGGTAGAAAAGTAATTTTATATCATGATGGCAGAAGCATTTCTATATCCTACAGTCACTAGCACAATGGCAGAAAGATCAAAAGCTACTCATTAGAGGTTTACTTGACCACACTACACCACCGCACAGGAGTGCTACTTTCTAAGAAGGAAAAGAGAAAGGGATACCTTTTTTGCTAAGCAAAAGTCTGGATCGGTGAGGGAGAGAAAAACGAGTATTCATTGGGAGGATTACTTTGGTTACTCTGTGCTTTCTGATGGAAAAGGCACAATTAAAAACAGAAAAATTGGAGAGAGATGACTTTAAAATCACTTACCAATAAGCCACCATGAAAGAAGTCACAAAATGACCTGCTGCCGAAGCCACCGTGACAATGTGACCGTGGTTGTTGTTCATCATGGTTGGCAGAAAAGCTCTTGTGGTCTTGAAAGTCATTGAAACCAAGAGGCAAAAAATGGGGGTGTGGGGAGAAGGAGGAAAAGAACAATGTTTTCTTAGGCGTACTCAACACTGACCCTGACTATCATTAATTAAGCAACTAATGCTGTCGCAAATGCTATGGGCTGCACAGCACCTCCGATTCTGAGAGCCACAGAGATACCCATTCTCCGTTCAGCTGGTACAATCAGCAGCCTCTTTTCCAAGCGGGAATGTTTCAG
>NW_010510858.1:0-2155 GCF_000687285.1 Phaethon lepturus
CAGCTCTCGCAGCACCGCAGAGCGAAGCTGTCTGTGCACGGAGGAAAGGGGGTGCCCGGCGGGGGCTGAGGGGTGCATCCCACCTGCAGCACGCTCAGGGTGAAGGAGGCTGCTTCCCCGGCCAGCGGAGCAGGGAGCAGCCGGCAGAAGCGTGTGTGTGGGACACCCCCACCCGCGCTTTGCTTGATTTGCATTGTTATTGTTTGATTCAGCTTCTTACCTCCATGTCCCCTGTTGTCACTGCTCCCCGCCAAATTGACCTCAGATGCTACCGTAATAATGGGGAGAGTGTATGTTTCAGACTGTCATAGCTTATGAAACCGCAACAGAAAACAAGTTGTTTTCCTCACTCTTAGCTAATGTAAGAGAATGAACTGGGAATCAGGTGGTGGCTGATAGTATCTAAGATTCAGACTCACCTTATGGCTTGGACAGGGCTCAGGCTGTCCAGACTAAAGCATAGGATAAAATAAGGAAGATCACGTTGCAAAATACAGGTGCTGCACTGCAGCTGAGCTTTTCTAGTTAAGAGGTTAAAAAAAAAAAAAAAGAGACAAACAACTCATAAATCTCAGGGGCCCCGTGTTCGCCTGGAACTGTTGCAGTACATTTATCATTGTTATATAACCCTAAAAGGTTTTGTTAGCTTGGTTTTCACTGGCATGAACATTTTAAATCAAAATGAATACATGTGTATGTAGATCAGTCCACTGCATGTAGCTACCTGGTGGGTAATTCCCAGTTGGTGATTTCTTTTTCTTTGTATTGGCTTCTTTCTTTTTTTTTTCTTTTTTTTTTTCTTAATAGCTCAAAAATAGCATGTGGGTTACATAACTAATAAATGAAACCGGAGACAAATCCTAGCCTCAGGCGCCACGTAGAAAGGATGGTAACTGTCATCCTTGATTCCCCAGTTGTTAAATACTGAATAGGATGTTAACTCCTGAGCAATTCACAAGCTTGGAAATGTCACAGATATGGGTGAGTCAGGGTTATTGTCGTGATCCACAATAAACACATCTCTGTGGTAGCCAAGTATTTTATCGGTACAAATTAAGGTATGTGTCTGCATATGCTACTATAAATCACTGCTAAGGTGCTCTGTAGCAATTAACCAAGGGAGCAGGCTACAGTTCTGCTATTTTGCACTAACTGGGCAGAAAGTTCAGAAGGAAAGATGGCTTGGTCACCATGAGACCTCCTACTGTCATTTCCAGTTCAGGAGGTAGTCCCAGGGCCATTTCTCTACTACAGAATGATCTCTTAGCACCATCCTCATTTGTATTGATTTTGGATCCCTAGGATGCTCAGCCCAGGTTGAAATATAAAGAAACTGGTCTGTATCTTATAAGAATATTACACTGAAGGGTTCATAAGTGTCGAAAACTGTTGCTTTTCTGTGTGGATGAGCTCCAAATACCATGTAGGTATCCTTCACCCTTGGAAAATAAGGGAGAATCTAAGAAGTCATTGAAGGAAAATATTATTGGGTCAAAAAATTACTGACGAGCTTTTTAAATCTGTCGTGGAGGAAAGACAACTCTGTATTGAATCATCACCTCTTTTAACCTCAATATCTGATTTATTCTTGGAGGTATCCCATACAATGTCTGATTGCTTACAGGCTCCTTTGATTGAAAGATCCAACAGAAATCTGTTAGATATGTTGGCTGAAACTCAATGTATTCATGCCAAAGATAAATCGGCTCATGAAAGGTGCAAAAGCAATAAGGAAGACAGAATACAAAGGCAATTAAGATCAATCAGCTAATTAATCTTGAAGTAAAAATTCTCAGCCTTACCACCTTATTATGTAAAAAAGTGAATCCTGCTAGCCTGGTTTAACAGGAAATATACATATGCAGTTTTTGTCTTGGAATACTAAGTAAATCTCTGATTTTTAAAACTGAGCAACGTCAAATCTAACATGGTGGATTTACAAAGAGCAGCAAAAAGAAAAAAGTCATTGATTCCTCTTTATTTTTACTTTATAAAGTCCTTTCTTATAAAGTCTCCCAAATTTTTTTGCCAGCTCTTAAAATGAATTTACATATTAAAAAATGACTGGTTAAAATGACATGCTCATAACTGAAAACGTACCATTTCTTCTTCTTGAAGTCAGCAAAAACTGCTATCATGGACTTCCGAAGGGCGG
>NW_010510859.1:0-1675 GCF_000687285.1 Phaethon lepturus
TTATTATTATTATTATTATTATTATTATTTACTAAAGCATAGTTACTAAAGGTGGATTTAATGATCCACCTAACTAGTTTTCTAACTTGGGGCCTATGCTGTTTCTTAAACATCTGAGACACCCAAAAAAAACCGAGTCTCTCGTTTCAGTTGCTTTCATGCTGCTGAAAAGTCTCTTCAGCCAACAATGAACTAATGAATTAGGATGTGTGCTGCTGTACCAACAAAAACGCACCACCATTTCCTTTTTAATGGCATATCAAATATACTGCACCAATATTTTGCTTTGTGTAGACATCAAGGTTTAGAAGGGATTTTTTTAGTTACATTAACAGTAATAGTGCTAAAATCTTAAGAACTAAGTAGCATTATATTTAATTATCCTTCTATAATTACACTGATTAAATATAGCATAAGGGACCATAAAGATATGTAAAACATTATGGCTAAAAAATTTCTCAAAAATGACCATAAAATGATTATTAAGCCTGAGGTGAGAAAATTAATCTCACAAGCATGATTTTATAGGGTTTTCTTACACCACATACCCTTCTTAGAGTATCTCATCTGCAGTGGCAGCAGAATTTCCTCCCAGCAGTAATGAAAATAAGAACTAACTATAAAAATGTTGCAACTTGAAAGGGAGGTCTGTTTAGCCCTCCATACCAAAGGAGAGTATTTCTGTGCTTGATGCTTCAGGCAAATGCCAATAAAACATATTAAAACACCTCCGAGCTCTGAGCACACTGGCTTACACTTGGGTAATATTTGTTTCCCTCTTGTTTCCTTTTCCTTTCTTCTTTTACAAATACTCTGCACAACTTCACAGCAATGAAGCAAGAATCAGCACAATACAACAGTCGCATCTATTTTCTGAGTAATGATCTAACAGGAGAGATCCAAGGATTTTCATACTGAGTGACCAATACTATTATAAAGATTAAAGAATCCCAAGAAAAATTCTGACCAAGAACTAATATTAAGGCAAAAGCTAATATTGGAAATCTGCAATGTCTTCAAAACCAGAAAAGACCGGATTATAAGGTTATGACTGAGCACAAGAAAAATAAAACAGATTTTTCTGACCTACGGATGGGATAAATCATTTCAAGTAATAATTTTCCTGATTCTTTGAATTATATGTTTAATTAATTTTATTACACGTAATTACCAAAATGTATCATAATTATCTGACACATTTCAAGAAATATGGTCTCATTTTACTTAATTATATGATTAATTAACTATGGTACGTAATTGCTAAACTTTAACAAGATTACGTTTCTCCTTTTCTTCCAAAATTCGGAAATCATCCTAAAGTGCTCCTGCCTGTGACTGCTTCATGCAAAGAGCTCAGCGATCATCAAACATACATTTGTTCTGCAGGAAAAAAGCCCACAAATTTTTTTTTTTTTCAGTAATGGTTGGCTTTGGTACAGACACTTCTGGTTGTCTTAAAAACATCATGCTCCCTGGGAAGTCTGCCATTACATTTCCCAGCCCACTTGCTGGGTTCAGATGCCTGCAGCGCATTGAGGGGATGCCCCTGAAGATACAAGACTGGTGCAGCCCTTCACCAGGATCTCGGGCAGAAAGCAGGAACAAGCCACAGTGCATTATTCTCCAGTAAATGTGGGTTGGCAGGAAGCACCCATATGAGGCCATTAGAGCAGGA
>NW_010510859.1:1706-44351 GCF_000687285.1 Phaethon lepturus
CAATCTCACAAAATAATCCTAGAGGGCAAATCAGTCACCAGCTGGGTCACAAAACTGGTATATCAACATCTCTGCTGTGCACCATCATTTCTGCTGCTGCACTTAGCTGCTAGCCATTACATGAACCAGGGTGCAACATTTTGGATATGCACATGAAGAGAGCTCAGAAGTGCAGCAGGGAGAAAAATTACTGAATCTTATGAAACCATGACAATCTAGATGAAAATGAGTAACAGCACATACTGTATCATAGCCTCTACTAGATATAAATACACGTTTTGGGAGTTGCATATCCCAACCAAGACTAACCAATCAAGAATAACCCATCAAGAATAATCCAGAAGGAATTTTTTTTTAATTCAAGAACTAGTTGAAAATATTCCAGGGATAGGTAATTTATAATATTAAGAAGAGCCTTAACTTGTAATATTTTAATATAAATTGATTGCCTGTATTTCTGATGCATTAGGAGAATTATCTTACAAAATCATTTCATCTCAACTGAAAATGCATAAACACATCCAGACCTCAGTCAACAACATGTATTCCTGCATTTTGAACAAAATAACAGTCATTGATTAGAAAGAGCCTTCCCACTTTTCACTAGGTTTACGCCACTATTTAATACCTGGCACACAATCTCCAGATTTCAGTTGCATGCTAGACACTCCTGATCCAACTAGTGCTGCCAAGAATCGAAGCAAAGACTGTCTAATGCAGCAGGATCTTATTATAAGCCAATCCCAAATGACATTTAAAAAAAAAAATCAATCTTTTTTATTTTAATCCCCATTTTCCCCTAAATAACAAACTCCTGATTCCTTTACAAACTGATGAGGTGCCTATTCTGCAGGCCACACACTGTAGCTGATTAGTGAGCAAGCTAAGCAAATGGGCACGAGGAGCTGCAGTGCCGGGCTAGCTGTGAAGCAGAACAGAAACCAGGGGCTATCCACATCAGTGCCTCGTCGGGTCAATCACATGTACTGCTCTACATTTAATGTCTCCATGTACAAAACTGCCTATCAGGATTTTACTTGGAGACTCTACCCAAATTTTTTTATGCATTCTTAAAAGTAAAGACACATTTTCAACCTTTCTTGATGATTTTTAATAATGTTCTGAACAAAACCTGGGGGAAAAAAATGCATTGTACTTTGAAGATAAAGGATAAATTATGGAAGCCAATAAAACTGTCAAGCTTACACCAGCCATGTCTAAATATCAAAAAAATGGAAAATAATCATTACCACAGATAAAGCACAGACAAAGCACAGACATAGAGAGCGCTTTTTCTGCGTGGCATATCGGTAACAGTTCTTCACTTATCCACAATCTGGATCAGCCTCTGGCACCCACAGACAGTCGCCTTCTCCCATACCTAGAACTCCCGACTCTCATGCCCCTCTATGAGGAAATGCCTTTTCCTATTCCTCCACCTTCAGAAGTAGCAGATTCAGAAGAGCCATCACACTCCAGCAGCCTTCTGGAGATGGCTTCATACTGCAACAGTCATCACTTCTTCCAAAATTCAGAGAGCGCAGAGATGGTTTAAAACTACAATCCGCCTTGCCAAATTTGTGTGGTGGATCTTGAACACAGCCTCGAAACCTCTTGGGAAGGTGGGATGATTAACAGTCCACCTTGGCCATTGTAGTTGAATTGTCTCCCAAATGCAGAATTCTTTCTCACTGCAGCATATCCAAATTAGCAATAAACATCACTAACCTCTCCTTACACCTCTCCTCATTCTGCCTATAAAGCGAAAACCAAACTATTTTATCAGAGATCTTTTGTTATCTGTATTAACTGGAAGTCTAACAGCTACGCTGCTCTTTGGGAATGTCGAAAATCTTAGGCACATGTGACGATACTGATGATGTTAATATCTGAAGAGTATCAGCCTGGGAAAAAGGGGAACCCAGTAACAGAAAAGGGGAAGCCTGCATTCATCTACACACTTTAGGACCTCAGTTCTATCGTGCATTTTCTCAACAGTTGTACTGCTTCTAAAAATTATTTACAAGGCTGGACTGCAGAGTCTGCAGTTAGGCTTATCCTATCACTGCTTTTATTTTAAAGCCTTTTCATAATGCCTATTCTTTTCTTAATATGTAAATGATACTGCTGGATTTATTTCTGTTCTGTTTCAATAGTCACCCAGAATTTGGGAATTATAATTTTTGTTATTTTGTTTCAGTATCTAGACACATGTAGACACACATTCTGCCAGGTGGCATTTTCTGATAAACATATTTCAAGGTATTACACATTTGAAAATATGCACGCAAAAATAAGAGTGAATAATGAAGGCATGACTATACCTGACTTCACACAAACATTCACACAAGCAGCATCATGATCTTCAGGAGGGCAAGAAGTGTGAATACATCCACTTATTTATCTTGTAGCCAAGATCTTACCCTCTCTTTCCCGAAAAACCTCTCCTGGAGTCCTCTGTGTCTTTTCCCATGAGCCATTCTCGGGACAGACAACAGACACAGGTATGCTGACCCTCTGTTGTACACGTTCACCCAGCTGAGGAAGAACACTTCGTAGGTCAGATCAGAGAGTGTACACCATCCCTACCAGTCGACTCCATCCAGCACACCTACCTGGCTTACCAACATGAGGAAAAAGACACTTGCCTTTAGTAGTAAATCACCTCCCTTCAGTTCTGGTCATTCACTAGATTACTGGATGTCTGGTAGCTTGGGAAATCCTCCACAAATGGCTACTGTCCCTGTATGGAGCATTCTACATCTACAGCACAACAAATCAGACCTATCTCAGATGGGCTAGTGAGTCAACCTGAGCATCTTCTAAGTCCAGCACATCAGACTTCATAAGCATATGCAGATCAGCCGCAACATATGCAGGACCTCCACCAAAGGATGCACCTGACAATGCCATCAGGCTTACCAAAGCTGTAAGGGTCACATAATTCATGCCATGGAATAACCTTTTGCAGCTGGGGCAAAGTATAAAAAACAAATGCCACCCTATATGGTTCAAGCCTCTCCATTCTGGTATTAGACCTCCCGAAGAACTCAACAGCAGTAGAAAACATAAAGCTCAGCTTAATATTTCTCCGCAAATTTAACTGACTGTATTTCTTCTACTCTTGCTTTCTCCCATCCTCTAAAACTAGAGAATTTGTTCTTATATATTTTTATGTTCACTAAGGTAAGGCTTTGTGCCTAAATTTCTTATGGAGGGTCTTTGAACTTAGCATTATTTTTTTTTTTTAGTGTTTTTTGTTGGTTTGGGTTTTTTGTGGGTTGTTTGTTTGTTGGTTTTTTTATAATCCTTCTTTCTTCAATTGTTGCTCAACTTTAAGGCATATAATTTCTTAGATTAGAAAGAGATCTTTCCCAAAATAATCACTTCACATAAATATTTCAAAACATGTTGAGATAAATTTATGTTTCATTACAGCTAGATTACAATGGAACTTCTACAGAAGCGTTTCTGACACAAAATGAACCTTCATGATTAATGCTAACAAAAGAGTCCATATAATAATAAGGAGCCATAATGATTTCAATGTTATTTTAAAGTGTCACTAAACCGCCAATTGCTCTGAAAACACAGTGAGGCCTTGCAGTAGAATTTAGATTTAAACACACACATTTTATAACACTTAACATATTGCACTATATGAATCACAGTAAATAAGCCCAATGGGAATGTTTACTGAGGCACAAACAAAGAAGATCTGCAGAAGGAACTAGTTTATCATAAACAATACAAATATTTACTCTATTATTTAATGTGTGCCCAGCATGTCTATCCTTAATGCAGCATTAGCTGACATCAGGCATATGCCGTATGTGCAAATAATTAATTCAAATTATGTTTTCTTCCAGTGTGTTGTCTCAGAAATGAGCTGAATTAATGTAAAGATATAGTCAACAGCAAATACTGAGATGATCTGTCTATGTAACAATCCAGCCGTGTTTGTCTTTGTGAGTACACAGTTTCACCCTCATTGTTATTCCAGTGCCAAGGGCTGATGGTATGTGAAATGCTCCTACAGGGTTCCTTATGTAATCACCAGGATGACTAACACAGTGATTTTAAAAAACTGACTTGGCTAAACATTATTTTTTTTATAAGATAAAGCTTCCAATAGCAAAATCTTCAGAACACATCTACCTGCTTTAAGCCAAAAAAACCCTCAAGATTAAATGTGTTTTCAAAGCATCCAGTAGATTGTCTACAGCAGTTTCTCCATGGTGCAGGGACAGATCAACTGTTCATATAAACTCAGGTGATGTGTAATGGAGAGACTGACAAGATTATTTCCAACACAGACAACGCAGCCTGTGAAGGCGTTCCTGGAAGTAATTACGGTGCGCTTTTCCACAGTGAGCTACTGCACTGCAACGTTCTGTTTGCCTGGCATTTCAGATGCAATTTGTGTAAGAAAAAAAAGTTATGCTTAGGCCCAAAGTGCTACATAAAAAAAGTTATAAGCACTTAACTAATCTTGAAAGGCATATGTTTCTATAATGTGACTCCCACAAACCTTTATTCACGTCTTCTCTGAGAGCTGCACGTTACTGTTACTCTGGTGCTCTTCTGTATAGATGGTGGTACTGCCTACTCTCCATACCCACTGGCTCTCCTTTTCTCATCAGCTTTTCAGCTGATCATGGAAAAAGAACTGACTGCTGGAAAAGGAATTTCTCCATCCCGAAATTAGCTTGGAGAAATGCCATATACAGCTGTTGAAAAGCAGCTTGCCTTGACCACAATGGCAATCCAAGTGATACTGTAATTTGGTCCACTCAAAAAGATCAAAAGAAAGGAAATGGTGAGATAAGGTAAAGCAGAGAGCCTTGTTACACACCTGCAAAACCCTTAATGTAATGGGCCCTACACAGTGTTTTATGACTCCCTCATACAAAAATTTGTTTACTAGTCCTATTTCCCAAAGTTCAGCCCTGTTAATCTCCAAATCTCCAAGCTGTTCACGTTCCCCACACAATGGGGACCCCCCCACTTGAGGGGGTATTCAGTCATTCAAATACACAAATTTAAAACAACGTTAGTTCTACCAGAGGAGCGATACCACAACACTCCAGTTTTGCACAGACACTGGGGAGAGGCACACTCCGGCTCTCTGTCACGTACCTGGCTCTGATTTGGGCCATGAAAGATGTGGAGATGGTGCCTTACAGACAGGCACTATCTATTTAGGTACTTTAGGATCCATTAAGTCCTTTCTCTCAGCACCTGTGAGGTGCCTAGAAGCACTCGGAGGTGCCTCGCGCCTTTACAAATTTGGCCTTTAATATCCGTCTGTTTCCAGAGACGCGCTGGGCTTCTTGGCAACAACTCACAGCCCATCAATTCAGTGGGGCTCCCTGTGGTTCCCCAGGTACAGCCTGGCACAAAGGAGGCCGGGATTTGTAACACACTTTTTGCTGCAGGAAGTGAAGAGGCCAATGGCAGGGCAGACGGTTCTGCCAACGCGACTGGGACGGTATAGGGAAGCACACACTTTGCCCTTACGTCGGCATTAGTATATGAAATACAATGGGAAAATGAAAGAGTTGGTTACATACAGCTTAGCTACTCAAGGACTAAAGTAGGCACTGTACATGGTGTTAAAATGTCTACATACATCTGAATAGTGTAAATAGCAATATTTGAGAAATGTGAGCATGCACAGAAACTAAAAAGATGAAGCAAGAATGAAGTAGAAATTCCTTTCTTTACATTTGCAAATGCTTTACATTTTAAGCTCCTGGTCACAGCATGAAAAATTAAGAGGAAAATCTTGCATTTTCTGACATTGCATATTAAGCAACCAACACAGTACCATGTTCAAATGAAAACCTGTATTACAAAACATACACAGCAGCACACTAAGACCTTTGACATTGTTTTCTGCACACAGTTATACTAAAACCCAAATATTAACATAAAATTTTGAAGGTGTACCTAGTTCCCAGCTTTACCATGCTCAGCCCCATGAAGACACGCTTATCCATTTATTGTTTGAAAAAGCTGCCAACACTAACTCAGAAAATTTATTTTAGACTCTTAGCTTTATTTTACTCTCAACACAGTAAAATAAGAGTGACCTTCCACATGAAACCAAAGGCACTGAAGGAATTTTCACATCCATGTCAATTCTTCTAACTATAAGCTGTTTGTTGGCTTTCTTCATTAGTTTAAGTTTATAATGGTTTAAAACTACATTTTAGTGATCAAACATGGAATAAGAGGCAAGAACCCACAAGGAGAAGAACGATTTTACAAAGCCCATCAGAACGTGAAACTCACTTTGACAGTCCAAACACGATCTAGCCAGCTCCATAATTATAGCAGGATGGTGTTTAAGACCAACAGATACACTGAGGTTCCCAAGGTAACCCTTTCTCAAGGATAGTACAGCCTTAAGGTGACCAGAAGGCAGTTATATCTGGTTACATATGTAGGTAGCTCTAACATAAATATTTTAAAGCAAAATATTTTATTGCTATTTTACTAAAATATAAGAACTTTATGGTATGAAAACCTACAATGAGCAAACTTCTTTTGCACATGATCAGACAAAAAGAAATGTGTATGACAGTTTTCCTTATCCAGAGCACAAGGGGTTATCATAGACAACAGCAAAGAAAAGTCATGCTCCAACTATGAAAAATACCTTCACGGTGTCCTTTTAAAGTCGTAACTTATTATGGGAAATCAGCATTTACAAGCATAAATTTGTTTCTGTATAATTCACTGCCCAGTGACATTTGATTCCTTCCTAACGAATCTGTATTTAAGAGGAAAGTAATAAAATTGAAACAATGGCAATGACTGAGTAATTCATGGCTTGGTGCTCTATTAGCAATTAATAAATTCACCTAGCAATATCCAGAAAGCAATCATCTGCCACTTTTTATTTATTTCATTTTCTGTATCTTGCATATCCTCTGGGGCAATCATACATAGTGCCTTTACCTTGTTTGCAGAAAACTAGTAATTCCTCATTGTACTTCAGTGTTTCAGGCATCATCTTTACTGCATTATTAAATGCACATGAAATAAATACATCTCGTAATGCAGTGGTGAGCATAGTACTTAACAAAGGCTCTTCAACTGTTTCACAAATAGCTATCAAGTTTCTGATGCTCAACATGTTCATTTGTATTTCATCATCTAGGATGGAATTTAATTTGCTTGGGAGTATTTTAGCCTTACAAGAGCTCCAAAAAGAAGTTCATCGAACCCAAAGGGGAGTCTTTGAATCATATTCAGGGTAGGAGATACACAGTAAAGGGGCCCTGACAACTTGTACCTCTTTCGCCGTTCAATGAGCAAACACCTGAGCCAGCATGAGACCTGGCAGAAGGCAAAACTATTCCAAAATAAAGAGACTCTTGAAGAGATCACTTTGTCATTTGGACCTTCCCTCCCTTCACAGCAAGCCAAATGTCCTACTGAGCCAAACTGATAGTGAGACAGAGGAGGAAAGGCAGTTTCCTGAAGCAGGCAGGTGCTAAGCCACTTAGGGCTTTGCAAGTTGCAGACAACATGCAGTGCTCTGCCATTTGCTGCATTCCGCATTTCATACATTAATAGAATGATAAATCATATGCAGTCTTCAGCAATCAAGGCATTGTCCCAGGAAGAACCATGCACAAGAAGCAATGTGCAGCATAATGTCCTTCCTCCTCACTTCCCCTCAGGTTCTAAAGGCTGATGAAGATACTTGAATCGGTTTGTACCTCCTAGCATTTAAGCAAAAGAAAAAAGATTCTGTCCGCAAGCCACCTCTCCTCCTGTGCCTGCTCCTTTGAGAGAAGGAGAGATGGTTCTGGACCCAAAAATGGGATATTACACACAATTCCTATTTCCCCCTAACTCTTTATGCAGTCTAAGCTAATGCATCTGGTCTTAACATTTTTGGAGTTTTTTTCCCTTTCCATATAACCCTTGATAATAACAGAAACCATGGTGGTGCATAGAAGGGAACTCTAATAGTGAATATATAGGCTCTGCAACAGTAAAAGCTCAATATTCAAGTAGAAATAAAGAACAATCAAATAAAACAACCAACTCTGGCATCTGGCTGTGCCCTAGCATCCACTGGAACGTCCTCGTAGAAGGAAGTCTCAATTCCCCTTTTACACAAGTTATGTATCAGTGTCACTTAAACAAAGACAGACTAGTTTATATATGCTGGCAGGTAGAGAATCCCCCACTCGGGTCACGCAATCTGCCTGTCTGTTTTAGGATATTTTATGCAACAGTATCAACAGCAGCACAATTCCCCAACAGTCATGGGGGCATTTTCAGGGAGACTGAGAGAGCCTTTGGTTGCAGCACGGTGTCACTCGGAAGATAAAAATCTGCCCCATGGTACAGTGCTACACTTCACAAAAAAATAAATGTTAGCTCGATTGATTAATTGATTGTGCACACAGATGGCAGATTTCAGTTTAACACCAATGCCCCTCCTATAACAATCTATCAGCTTCCTCCAGTGCACTCTCCAGGACAGTCCACGCTGACTGGCATTGCTCAACTTAACTGTATGGCAGTATACCGACATACAGTGGGAAGGTAGGAGCCACCTCGTGTTTGAAGTGACTATCCCAATTCACACTGACTGCTTACCGTTTCTTGAGAACTCTGCAAAAGTTTCAACATTTTGATGAAACTTCCTTGAAAATGAGATCAATAATTTGCTATGCTGCAAAATTTAATTCAATTCCTGTTGATAACAAGATACAAGAGGATAATGTTTGATTTTGTTGGCCACACTTTCTGTTTCTGTATCTTCCTACCGGTACTACCTTGTTTTGCTTTTTCTATGGCCTTTGCTGCATCACTTCTGGCAACACCTCTCAAGGAATGTAACACCTGACTTTTTTAATATGGTAACAGAGAGAAAAGTTTTGCTACTATCATTCTGTACTAGTTCTATTATACAAATCTCCTTTTCACTCCTTTTTTTCCTCCTTCATTCACTGGAAAGATGGGAAGTGAAGAGTTTTATGACAATATTTTCCTGCACATTGTTTTCCAAAAATTCTCCTTAAACATTATGACGCACTCTTTTAATAAGTAGTATTACCTCAAGTATTTCTCCTTTATTTGCCTGGTAACACATGAAAGGAGGAAAACCACAGTTTTACTGAAAGTAAAATCAGTCTCAACCTAGAATCTGCAAAAAGGTGTCTTTTTCACTGTCTTCAGCCAAGCTAAGTTCAACTCTGTGGATAGTGAAACTGCTGGAGTTACATCCCATAACTGGTAACAGTATCACTGGATGTAGTAATGGCACAAAAGTGAATTACAACTTTCAGACTGGTACTTTTGAATTCTGACATATTGCTATTAAAGGGGCATCAACAGAAGGTTGACAGCAGCTCATCAGTAACCTCAGAAAACTGCAGGCAAATTCAGAAGTTTGGAGCTTTTTTTGGTTGGTTGGTTTGGCTTTTTACATCTTTTTCTCTTTCCTCCTCTCACTTTGGATTCCACGTTAGTCTTTCACTGTTAAAATTTTCATTCTTATTGGTTAGGTTTCTGCTGAGACAATTACTTTATAACCAGTCCTTCACAATAATTTTTCATGATACTCCTCTGCAGAAGGAGGATAACTTTTAATGTCAGTGTGAATATGATTCTGTATATCTGTAGCACTGAATTTATAGCACATACGTGGAAAATCCTGTAAACTGCCCTTCTCTTGATAGACTGTGCAGTAAACTGTATAGTATTTTAATTAATTTCTTAATTACAAACCTAAAGTGTGGTAGTTGAAATCTCACATGCATGCACAGCAAATATTGTTGCTTTAGCCTGACTAACACAAGGCAGATCAAGGCAGAAATGCTCAAAGTAAGTGGAACCAGCTGGAAAGATAGATACTGGCTCTTGCCTGCTTTTACTCACTTACTATTTTTTTCCTTCTCTGATAATTACCAGATTACTTTTCCCAAGCCTTATATTTTAACCTTCTAGAAATCTCAGAAGCTTGGAATACTGCAACAGAGGAATTAGTACCAAAACAGGGACATTTGGTTGACTGAGTGACTTAGGAGCTGTATTTCATGACAAAAACATAATCATTTGTCACTAATTGATCCAGGTAACTGCTGTCACAGGGCAGACACATATGAAGTCAGACATCCAGGTGCTATTAGCACCTAGTCATGCAGAAATTTTCATTTCTGTAACATGACCACAGGGTATATACATCTTCCTCTCAGATTTTACTCATCTAAATATGAGTTCCTGTCGCTGATCTTTTCTAACCTTGCACACTATTGACTTAACAACCTAACAGCCATCTTACAGTGATGAAACTACTCATAAGAATGGCACAGAAGACCAGTCTGTTACTTCAGGCCGTGTCTCTCTAATCTTATTTCCAAGAGTGGCCACATGTGGGTGCCCTTTGGAAGAATATACAGCCTCTCCTCCCTTCCTCTGAGAGCTTCTAACATTTGCAATTCAGAGCATTTCCTGAACTTGATGGAGCTGATTTATTTATTAAATACCAATGGATCTCCTAAGTTCTCAGCCAGTTCTCTCCTTGGATACCACCTTCTTGGTTTTACATTCCAATCCTAAGTGTTTGTGCTTCCTCCCAAAATATTTTAACTCCTTCAAGTCCATAAAGTCATTCAATTAATATCTTTTCCTTAACTCCCACTATGAGGCATCTGTCGTATGCAATTCAGAGTAAAAATTTACGGAATGGTTGACATTCGAAGGGACCTCCAGAGGTCATCTGGTTCAACCCCCCTGCTGGGACCTAGACAAATCTCAACCAAAGTATTTCAGGAGGAAGAGAGACCAGTGCTTATGGCTGACTTAAGGGCATTCATGTGTGTCATTACACCAATAGTGGCTCTAAGTGCTGCATTCAGGTGTTTCCCAGATGCCCACACAGAGGTTAGCTAAGCATGGGACCACCATGGAGCTAAGCAAAGTCCCATGCTCTCTGCAGCAAACAGAACTGACAGAGCCTGAAGAGCACAGGCCACATCTTCTCACAACACTGTTACAAAGCTAGTTTTTAATATATCATAATTAGATATGTCAACCACCATAACACTCAGGACTACTGGAACAGGTTCCAGCTGCAGAGAGACACTCCTTCTACTGCTTTTAACAGTGCAGAGGTAGGACTAGCTAGTCAGCAGCACAGACGTGCCACTGAGAACTGCACTGTTTGCCTGCCCTGCCAGCCTCTGCGTTACCTGCCACTCTTCTTGCTGCCAGTCTTCATCCACTTCACATTTCCCAACCAAACTTAAAACATGCACCACGCCCTTCCAAGCAAGGCCCATTACCTAAGCTCTGAAAAGATCTACGACTAGCTAAATGCTTCATTTTCAGATGGCTAAAATTAGGCGAGAGTCTGCCACTCCTCCTACTTCATTAAAACCTTTTGCCCATTTTCTTCTGCTCTTACATGAAATACATGCCTACAATTAACAGCTTGCAACCAAAGCAAAAGCACAAGGCACCAAGATTTTGCAGAGAGGAGTTCTGTATGAGTTAGGGACAAACTGGACTTTTGCATAGCTGCACACCTGAGAGATGACACCAGGCAGCTGGCTGGGGCTGTTCCGTCACAGACCCATGCAGCATGCTCCGGGCTCGCCCTCGACACGCTGGCTGCAGAAGCAGTCAGTAGCGTTGCCGAGGTACGCAGCAGGACCACACCTATTTTGCCGAATTCGGAATATTCTAAGTCTTACCTTTACAGCATGAGCTTTCTGTGCAATTCTATCAACAGAAGGCTATTGCCCACTGCAAGCAGAGTTTTGTTGGTTTTTATTAAGTATCCTTACTAGCCAGATTGTCTCTCAAGCGTTAACGATGCCTTGCATTTGATGCTAAGTGTAGCATTGCTGGTGTGTACTATAGTTGTATATGCCAGGTATGTTGGATTTTAAAAAAAAGAAAAGAAGGAAAAAAGAAAAAGCTGTAATAATGGTGCAGTCTCCTGAGAATACATTTATTTCTGCAGTATAAAATAAAATTAAATTCTTCAATCTCAAAAACTATTAAAAGGTTGTATTTAAAATGCATGAAGCATTAAAAAGACATCAAAATTAAAATAATCTCATAAATCTCTTCATTTAAAAGACTTATTAGAATACAGATAGAGGCAGAAAACAGCTGCCCTGCAGACTAAAGCAGTAAATTATGACTATTTTAACTTTTTTTCATTTTCATCATTGAAATTTTCCTCACAAAATTATTGCAGCAGTATAAAAAGACCAACTGCCCCTATATTTAACATGAGAATAGTAAATTATTTTTCAGTGGACTTCACAACAGATAAGCTGTATATTCTTTGAAATGTCAGCAGACTATGGGATCGTTTCCAGACAAAGGAGGTGGGGAGTGTTTTCAGAAATCAGTATTGCATGCAAAACTATAGAATTAATCAGCAATTCATTCTCTTCAACACAACAGCAGCGGGACACTGCAGTAGTCGTGACTCCAGCACTCCAAACTCCTCCCACACACTCTTGGCTATTATTTTTAACAGAAGGCCGAAGTTAGGTATATTTAAATATCAGCAGGCTGACTTGTAAAGTGCTGAGCATGTAACAGCTCCAGGAAGTTTGCTTATTTAGGAAGCTTAACACGGTCTTAAGAATCTACACTTAGTCAAGATTTAGGCTTCTCTTAAAAGCAAAGAAGAGCCTTCCTCTCACTGGTTAGTACTGAAAATGGTACAAGAAGATTCGAGGGCAAAAGGGGAACATGAGCCATGTGAGACGGGAAAATAAATGTTTCATTATCAATCAATAATAGTCACCTTTTTAAAAATGACAGAGGAATTACATTTTTCAGCAAGTGTGCTTACTCTTCAGACCATCATTTGTGAGTCTTGATGATACCAGAGCATTCCTTGGAGTACAATTAAACAATCACGCTGATTGCTCCTCAATCCAGGGAGAAGGTAAAGAAAAAAACCTGAGGGAAGGAGATTTCACACCATTTATCCCTCACCTTACCCGTTCTCCAGAAGTACAACCTTTGCATGGCCAGGCTGTTGATATCCAGGCAGATTACAGCAGGAAATGTTAAGGGTGCACAAAACTAGAGAAATGAAGAACAACAACGAAGCAACCAAGGGAGAAGGGAGGGGAAGAAGTTAAATCAAGAGGATAAAGACTGCTCCCACATAGCCATTTGCTGGTTTTGCTTCACTGCAAATTATATCATATGATATTATAAACCACTTTTCCTGACAGCAATGTGCATTACTGTGCACTTTAACTTCCTTCCTGCTTACAAGAGATAAGATTAGTAAATGTTTGCTTTATTAACAACAAGTTGAAATGCTATTAAACCAACATAATTGATGGTACAGTTACATGGAGTCTGCTTCTTGTTTATATTTTTCAAAATTTACACCTGCAACAGAAGTTGACTCCTCTCCAAAAACACACATCCGCTGTTCTAATTCCATACTCTTTCTTCCAATATTGACACCTGTTCAGACTGTGCAAAGTTCCTTAGCTAAAACTCCAACCAGGATAACGGAAGTGCTCAAGTACAAAAACTCTGCCTATTTTATTAATCTTTCTCACTGCTAGATTACCATTATGTTTGGTCAGTGAGTTTTGTCTTTCAGGCTTCAAATAAAGCAAGTAGCCAACCAGAAGGCACAGTTCTAAACCCAATGGGTTAGTGCATCATCAATTAAAAAACAATTCTGCCCTTCTTTTACTTCAGCCTAAGGTTAGCTTCCTCGTGAGTGGCTCTGGATGCTTCTGTAACCTTCCCTGCAAAATGCTTATGCAGAAGAACATTCTGTGTCATACAGCTGCTTCAGTAAACTGCTGATAATGGCAAGCTTAAATGTACATCACTAAGAACACACCAACTCTCTACTGGAAACCCAGAGAACAGGAACCCTCTATTGGGAACAGAAAAGCTTTTAATTTAACTGCCAGTATAAACTGTAAAGGATGATGGTGCTGCTCATCATGACAGGGTTCCTGTTCCAGTCTGTTGGTTCTCTCATCCTATGCCTGAACCAAACTAATGATTGTTATTTACAGCAAATAACTCACAATTTAGAAGTTAATCTACTTTTTTTAAAAAACTGCAAAGTAGTTCAATTACACAAATCTCTACATGTAATTCCCACTTAATATAAATATACAGGATAAATTGCAAGCCAGGTCTTATTTAGTTAGCAATACCTTGACAATACCTTAATTTATTATGTCTTCAACTGATCAATCTCTTACCTGATTGTTACAACAATGTAACGATTGGTACACAGTTGTCAAGACTGTCATGTACACAAGACAGTAAAAGCCCAAATGACATTCAGTCTTTTCTTAATAAAATCCATCAAAACCTATTTTTTATTTACAGCTAATGATCATATCCAAGCTAATACAGTCCACAGAAAGGCAGTCAGTAACTATGCTTCCTTACAGCATTTTTTTCTTTTAACAACTTTGACATAATAAATTTCGATGTCTGCTGGAATCATATCAAAATTGTAGGCATATGACTGCAGGCTCTATTATGTTAGACAACATGAGGGGGAGGGGGGGCCTGACTGGTCCATAAGAAATTTATTCTGATTACATGATATTATTTAACATTTCAATCACATGGTTGCCTGCCTGGTATAGTTTCTGAGTGATAGATGAGTTTGCATTTTGGCCTTCAAATGTTAGAGGGGAAAAAAATAATCATAGTAATATTTTTTATGATTTGTGAAATGAAGCAATAGAAATCACTTGATGTAGCAAATTGTAAGTTCGAAGGATTTACAGAGTTAGATCCTTTGTAACCCAGGGTAGCCACATTCACATCAACAAAAAATACTGCCCAAGAATATGATGCTCTGTTGCCTCATACAATACCAAGGTTCCCCAGAAACTAAACTTTGGTGTTAGCAAAATGCCTCCATCCCTCTTTGTTACAAAGGAGAAAGCCAGAACTGGAGACTGATGCCCAATCCTTCGCATACACTAAAAATGAATACACTTTCTTTGCGGGCCTGTGAAACCACCTTTTCATCCATTTGTATACTCAGTCCCAGTGAACGGGAAACCCATCAGAGTAGAAATAGTCATAGTGGTGAGGGCTGAGCAAGAGGATTCCTCGGCAAAAAGAATTAATTTTTTTCTTTTTAAACGAAAATCTGAAATGCAATTGTACTATATAAATAATATTGTATGTATACACACAAAAAAACATTCTCTCTCTATATAGATACACACACACAAACACACACTTACACACACTTTTATATACAACCAGTGGAATGCAATCCATAAAAGACTGAAGGATGGTGGTCCCCATTGTCAGGCTTATGCTGCAGGAAGACAGAAGCTCTCTGTAAAAGGAAATATGAAGATATTTGCTAACATTACACATCCTTTCTGTAAGGCACAACTGTGCAAACAGTTTAAGGTCTGCACACTGTTAAACCCTTATCCCTGAAGATGCTGCGAGCATTCCAATTAATTTTAGACTTCATTTAGTAACTTGAATACATTAGGTAAGCAATCATCACAACGTCCTGCAGAGTGCTTCACACAGCTCCGTATCATATAAAGGGAAGGCTCACTCTTAGATACAAGGTGCAAAAAACGCTCAAGGTAAACCGATCTTTAGCTGCAAATTATCAGGGTCTGCAGGTGCGCACCTAGGTTCAAAGGTTTCACTCAGATTCTTGGAGAAAAATCAGAGAAATACGAGTGAGCTGTCCTGTGTTCCCAGTCCAGCCCCCAGGCAGCCTCCCACCACCGCGTTTCTTGTGACACGGAGTTGCGAAGGCTGCTCGGAGAAGCATCTGCACTCTGTGTTCCTACACGGAGGCAGCGAGCGCAGCCACCGGCGGTCTCTGCAAAGCATCCGTGACCACCTCTTCAGACAGAAGCGACAGAACGGGTCATTCAGAAGGAAGTACCACATCATCAGCTAGGATATTGAGGGAATTCGCAGTGGTATATATTTTCTAGCGTATTCTTCTCCTCAATGGGGTTCTCCACTGTATTTCTTGAAACCACGGCATAAAAAAACAGCATTTCAACTAACATACTGTGACCATATACCCAGCCTGGCTGTTGTTAGCAGGATTTTTTTACGTCCACTTTTGTGTCTAATTGGACCTTACACTGCCTCGTTGGCTTGACTTTTCTAATTTTTCTAGTTTTAGACGGAATCATACTAGGAGAAACACACTGGAAGGCCAATCTGGGAAGGTGGGAAGATCCCAGATGGTGTTAGTTGTCATAGCTTCACTTCAGTGTCATGACAACTCACAGCAGCGGAGGGCCTGCTCCACTCCATTTCTTCACATTGAATATTATGTTACATTTTCATGCATATTTACTGGACTCACGTTTGTCCCTCAGCTTCAGCAGTGAAGCTTTGATTTAGCTTAACGCATCTGTGAGGCTGAAATTCCTGGTTATCCAAACTCCTGATTATCTTCTGGTTTAGGACACTCCCATGAGACCCTCAGATAACCACGTTTTCCCTGTATAACACAGCAGTCCTATAACCACATTATAATGCAGTTTTGTCTCACCTATAAAGGTCAGGGCCATAATACAATTTAGCAGTAAGGGTAAAATATGATTTACTTCCATCCACAGGCAAGACCAAATCATGTTATAACGCTGAGGGTAGGGGAAAAACTATCAGGTTACAGCACAATCCTCCAAAGTCATTTTGCCTGTTACAACCATAAACTCTGCGTTAGCAGCTGATAGCAGAGGGAGCGCAGTACTTAAGCAGGCTATCACAGTTCCTGGGAAAAATATAACTCTGCACACTGTTAAGGGAAACCATAATTTCTACTGCTAATAGTGCACAGAGTGGCCAAGACCTCTACAAGCCCCATCTACTGAAATCAATGAAGCCAGAAGAGGCATGGAGGTCACTAATTAATTGTTTCTGTGTAATAGTTCATGATCTCATAACTACCAACATAAATATTCATTTCACTCCTGGCCACTCCAACCCAAACCGCTGAAGCCTCCTACAGAGCATGTGCTAGAAGATCACAGGGGACCTTCCCAGAGCATTTAGCACTTCAGTTGCTTTTAATTGGTAGAAGGTCCCACTGGGCCAATGCCAGGTAAGCTTAAGCTCCAGATACCTCCAATCTACCTAAGGACTGGACTTAAGCAAGGCAAAGCATAAAAATCCATTCCCATGCAGCCTCTCTGCTCTGTTGTATCAAGCAATTCCCAGTTATCACCAGAGTCTAACTGCATACCAACCGGTCATACAAACCATTCCCCTTTGAAGAGTTTTCAAAGGAATAAGGCAGCAAATTCTGAATCTGAAACTAGCCTATAGGACTGAACAGTCTTCCAATTGCTTTCACACAGACATGAGCCACCATCTTACCTTCATGGTGAGTATGTTAGGCCACATTCTTGCTGTTATGTTTGCTCTTCTAAAAAAATATTTAAGTTTGGAATCAATCTGGGTTCTCAGCTCAGTTGCCTACGCAAAGGCATCTGATGGCGTCTACACAAGGCTGGATCCAGCAGAGTACCTGTGGGATGCCTGCACCCTTCTGGACTAGCAGGTAGAGGCTGTCACAGCGTATCAAATGGCATTAGCCATCTCAGTTCAGGCAACTGAATGATGCCTTGGTGTTTCCTTTAAATATGTAGCTTCTGCAGTACAGTTTCAGAATTCTGCAAGTCACACTAGAGATCTTAACAGAGGAGGAGACCAATTTCATTAATACTCTTAAATGGTACTCCACTGACCTAGGAACAAGCATGAAGTGAAGATATATCAAGAAAAATTTCAACGTCGGATTTCAAAATGGGAGGAAAATTTCCTTCTCTGCCCTAAGACCTCGCTACAGTACTTTCCTTGACCTTTGAAAAAGCAGCTTATATACAGATTCTGAGATACCCAGTACTGCACTTGGCTATGCTGAAGTATAAAAGTGAATTAAAAATATCACCACATAAAACAATAAACTTAAGTCTCGCTGTTGAACCTCAAAAATATGTTTGCATGAGTGCTATAGGACACAATGATGTGGAAAGCAGTCCAACCACACAGGCAACCACTTGCAATTCAGAGACTCTAAGTCTATTCTGCTATCAGTTTGCAACCTTAAGCAAGTAATTTAATTTACCTGTACCTCAGTTTCCTCCTCTGTAGATGAGAATGCCTACTCAGATTTGCACAGAGCTTTGATCACTGGTTGGCTATATCACACTTTCAAACCACAGGGACCCATCCTGCAAGGATCTGCCCAAGTCACAGGGACCATGTAGTTAACTAGATATGAATGGAGCTACTTAGGCTCCTCGAGGTGTGCAAAAGCACCTCTAAGTTTTTAGTTTTCTTTTCCTTTTCTAAAAAAGAAGTTTGCTTGTTCCCTACCAAGAATTATTTGTAGTTGTTTAGTATTCATTCTAAAATACATAAGACAACAAAGAGTTGGAAAGATCTTAACTAAATTTACTTAAGATGTAAATCCAACGAAGTTTTTCCTGAACACAAAAAAGTAACTGACAGTGAATGTTTGGTAACTTTGACATGAAAAAAAGGGGAGAGATAAAATGCTTTTATGCAAATTTGATTTCCCTGTAATAATCTAGAGCTATTCTGCTAGGAGGAATTATCTCTGCAGGCTGGCAGCTGCAGTAGGCAGCGAATTAAAAATGGCTCTGTATATGGGAAAATCTGTTCTATAATCAGTGCTATTCTTAGAGAGGACATCAATCTCACCAGCTCCCACGATGCTCTCTTCGTGTGAATGACATACCAGTATGATGTAGAAACTCCCATTACATCACTGACATTGATTTCCTGAGCACAAGGAATATACCACTAACATGCAGGGAAATTGTTTCAGGAGTGACTGTACAATTTTGTATTTTCCCCTTTAAAAATCTGCAACATGTAAACTTAGTAAAAAAAAAATTTTCAACAATGAATCATCCAACTGGACTTGAAATGTACCGCACAATCGCACTGCAAGGCTCCAGTTTCTGCTTGCTGTTTTTATACAATAAGCTCTGTTCCCAGGTCACAAGACATCAAAATAGCAGACATGGCATGAGTTTTCTTTGAACATTAAAAAGGCACATACAGGAAAGTATTTTAAGAAGTAAGCAACCGCTGCAGTTCTACACATAAAATGTCGCTGTTACTAATGATGCAGCTGTGTGACCAAAAAAACCCAAAACCACGTATCTATGCTATGTAGACCGTACTTCAGACTTGCATGCTCAATGTAGGACCCAGTCTCATTGTCAAATCAAAGGGAGTTATATTGTAAATAAATAATACCTCCTATGCACAAAATGACGATTCCCAGCTACATCTGACTCTAGTATTTCCTCAGTAATCTTTGTCCTCATGCTTCACACGTACAGTAATCTTTCTTCTGCTATGTCACATGCACTGTAAACCGTCTCAGCTTGAGTGATGGATTTGAAAATTAAACAACCTAGGGGGCTCACTGTTTTTAAAAATCATTTTATATATCATTTTAAAATAACTTTAGGGAACCTGACACGAATGCTAAGCCACTGGATCTATTAATTCAAAACTTACTCTCCTATGTTAGTTTGCCCTGACAAACTGACTTGCAGAAATGTAGAAACTACACTGAAAATAATTAAATACAAAATTGAAAAAATGCCATAACCGCTCCAGTTCATGGGAATTCTTCAGATATTTGTATCATTGGCACATGAAGCACAACAGTTTCCAAAACAGAAGGTGCCTTTTCTTTAAAGATGAAATTTCCTCAAAGGCTGAAGTAAAATAGCACACCTTAACCAGAGAAATAAAATTTTATGTTGTTCATCAGCACTAAAAAAGGCTTTAAAAATCACGCCCCCACCTCTTACATGATCAGACTACGTTTGCATCACCTAAACACATCACTTTACTGTTGAACTCATGTCCTGCAAGTTATTCCATTGCCTTCTTCTGGGGTGTTGTCATTATGACAACTTTGGCTTTCTGCCATACAGGCACACGTACCTCCACCCCTAACCCTCAGATGCCACGAAGAGGTGAGGTTTCCTCTGGTGTTCCCCAGCATTGCACTTCTCTGGAAACACCAAGCCTGACTACTCTATGGGGTTAATCTAAAAGGCAGCTGCATCCATTTTGCTCATTTCTCTCCATGGATAAACTGCAAATTGCATGTGAAAATAAAATAAGTTATTTCTAACCTTTCAGCTGGCAGCCAATATCTTGGTAAAAAAGGACATAATTTATGACACTGATGAGTGTGGCTGCTTTCCAGAGACTGTAAACTAGTTTCCAGCCTGCTTTAATGCTAATTTAACAATCAAAGAGTTTCACTATTTAAATAAATGTTAAATAAAACGCAAGTGTGTGAGTGAAGTTGGTCCCTGGATTATTATCTCACAGCTCGGTGGTTCCTAGCCACTCTAGCAACACGTAAGTAGCAGCAGCATTTTATTCCCCACACTTGGAACACTACAATCCTCTCTCCTTCTGACCTTCGTGCCGCTAAATGGGGAAAAAAGGAAAGAGAGGAAATGCCAGGTGTCAGCTCAACTAAACTCAGGTCAGTCAGGAAGCAGGGAGCAGGACTTGCTCATGTGGAAGAAGTGAGAGATTCTGAACCCAGAATTTGCTGATCCCAAAGGATCAGCAGGCTGGAGAAATCCACAGATGCTCCTTTCTGCTTTTTCAACATCCAGCTCCAAAAGAAAAGACAAGACTCTGCAGGATGCTCCATGCTCCTGGAACAACCCTACTCAGACTACCTAAAATTACTGCAAAATTTGTCTATTTACAGAGACAGGGCAGAAAATTATAACACCTCTGACCCCTATGAAGTTGAAGCCTGCTCTTCACTGGGCTTGGAAGTTAGGGCCAAAAATTGAGGTCCAAGGCACACTCTTAAACACCCCATTTTTTGCTTCTAATAATCACCCCAAACCTACAGTTCTCTATGGAGGGATGAGAGACATAGAATCAGGTCATTAAACTGCAACATCTTGCAAAAGGATACAGATGATGTCCTTTACAGATAAAGCATGACTGTGCAACAGAAACAGCTTATCTGTGGCTTCCAGGTTATAGGCATTGTAAGCGTTTTACCTGTGACTTTGCTGCTGCAAGAGCCGCTGAGCAACCAACAACCCTGGCTGTGGGAGGAAATGAGGCTGGGTGAGACCCATGAGGCCGGTTTTGCTGGTACCACTGACAGGCATCTTATGGATCTCAGCCACGTGAAGATTTTAGTAATGCAGCTCACAGAACGGGCATCCCCTTATCACATAGGACAGCAGCTGGCTTTACCAGTGCAGCAGTGGCACGGGTGGCCACACCACAGTCACCTTTGAGTTTAAACTACATCCGTACAACAGGAAAAGTTTCCCTATACCTCCCCTCTAAGAGGAGGTCTAGCCCATTTCCAGCTTCTGTCATTGCAGCATTTAGTTTTCATGTTGAATCTGTTCTTCTTGTAACACAGTGTTAGCAGCACAGAGGACACATCACTCCAGCCCCCAGTGGGCCAAAATTCAGTGGTCAATATATACAATTTGTAACGTAGTAAGACCTTAGACACAAAGGCTAAGCTTAAAGAAGGTCTATTGGCCTAATTTAATTAGATACAACATAGTACTTTTGTTTCTAAAAACGTCTACGGGGAACGCAGCCCCGCTTCTAGCTTACAACGGGATCCCTGTAGCAACCCACTAACTGTCAAATGGAGACCTGCCGAGCTGCACAACCTGTACTTTCAATTAGCTAAGTTTTGTCACCTACATCCTTACTGCCTGAAGATGCACCACTTCTACACATGAATAACATTATCACAATTATACATCCTGTGACTACCCAGTCCTGTCTGTGATGTCCATGATAAAATGTTTCCACTTGCCTTTTGCTCCTCTGAGCTCTGAAAAGCTTACCTAGCTGAGTGAATTCAATTCATTCCAACTTTTAGGTCATCACCAGAACTACTTGTTAAGTCAAAATCAGTTACCTCTGTGCAAGCCCATGATGGGTTGAATGGATCTGTCTGCTCAACAACTGTACTAACTGGGAAGAAATGTTAAAAAGAACATGCCCAAGTTTCATTTGCCAAATTCAACATTAAAAAAATATTCTTCTAAATGAAGTAGCTGTTGTACACAACTCATTGGGGCAATAAACAAGAAACCAGATTTTATTTATAGAGTATTAATCTTCTGAAGACAAACACCATAAAAATGATTGAAATTTTAGCCACATTAGATGAATAATTTTCAGTCTTTTCCATCCCACCAGGATATAGTTTCAGATTTTCCACTCGGAAGCACAGGAAAAGTACAGAGGTCATACACCAGCACATCCATCTAAGATTACCTGGAGGTGAAGTCATGAGGCTGATTCAAAGCTTTAGGTCTCATGTATTAGTCCACAAAAATTCACCTAGTGATTCCTGCACAAAGCCTATACCTTCTACTTGCAGGGTATCGTTTATGAAAACATTTTGTCTCGATTTAAAGATGTCAGCTGACACAGGAGTCGCTACGTGATGATGTAATTAGACTTGCTGATAAATTGCAACATAAAAATATAGCACAAGTGGTTACAGTTTTCTAACTCAGCTACTACCCCCGGGATGTTAAAGCTACACCTTTATTTCCAGACTGAAGAACTCCGTCCTGGCAGAAATCCTCTCCTGATGGAAGGAAGAACAGACTTGGAGAAAATACCTTCTAAATACACAGAGGGAGAGGCCTCCACACTAAGGCAGATTTTGCAGGTTGCTGAGGCTATTCCTAAGCATTTAATTTAATGTATGCAGCACCATGATAAACATCTGTACTCACTCTTGTCACTTGTACTTCTCAAATAAATTATGGTCTAAATGCAGGCATAGAAGCGTATTGCCAGTGCTGGCCCTATGTTTTGCCCTTTATTTCTTACCTTTGGCAGTTAGTTTCAGCTTAAACAATAGTCAAACCTGTATTTAGTTATTTAAAAATAAAAAAGAGAGAGCTTCGGTGAGTGACTGAAGAGAGAAATTATGGCATATACTACCTAACCAACCTTTGTCTATGAAGTTCTAGTAAAGTCTTCATCCAGTTCTTCCAGCGAGTGTCTACAAAATAAAGGCATCCCTTTGCTGGTAAATAAAATGGAGATTAACAATCTGCTTTCTCTCCTCCGTGTTAAGGTTTCAGTAGTCCAAAAACAGCAGACCACAGTTGGCTCACGTCAATCCAGCAAAAAATGGCTTGCTGGTGCCTCTCTCTCAACTACATGTTTGATGTTTAAAGTACATGAGAAAATGCTTAGTAATCCAGCTGCTGTTCGTCTCAAAATTCATGAGTGTATGATCTAACGTGGCACTACACGAGCTGCATTTACAAACCTTTGCCACCTACAGCTACTTTACACGCACAGCCCAAAAAATGCACAGGCGGCCGTTCCACCGTGGAGGAAGAGTGACACCTAGTGCCCAGCGCCCCGGCGGGCTCGGCGCACCAGCTGCGCCGGGATACCGCACATCTGGGCACCCAGCGCCTCTCCTCCAACACAGCACGACCGCTCCAAGGAACTTCTGCTTGTGCCATCCTGAATGGATGACGTTCAGAAGGAAAGAAGAAGGAAGGAGAGGTGACGTCCAGGCAAGCATCTGCAGAAATCGGGACTGGCGCAGTAAAGGCAGCCTGCATGCACAAATGGGTCTTTGAGCTCGGCAATCTACACACCCATGTTCCAACAGCACAGTCGTATCTAGATAAAATAGCTTTAAAAGCACAAAGGTTACAAAGGGACCTTGGTATTTCATATTTGTATGAAGTGCTCAATCCATATTTCATGTTGGAAATGTCACCAATCTTTGTGACTGAATTACACCCTTGGACTTCACGGAAGACTGCCGATTGCACCATTGTGTGTGTGCTTGGCTCTCCAAAATTACAAGACAACAGTAATTTGCTGAAAGCCACAAATCCTTTACATTAAAATAGAATCTTTCAATAAAATAATATACCTTTGAATAGGATTTGTACCATAGATAATTATGCTATATTAAAAAAAGGTTAAGATATGATATGCATTCTTTTTAATTAAAGTTTAACATACATTAACATTTCTAGATGAAAACCTGCCATTCTGAGAACAGTTTTAAATTCTGCTTTGATTATTTTTTTCCAGAGCACTGAAGCTATCATATAACTGAATAAAGAGGACTAACAATGTCAGATTCTTAGGTAATTAATTTTGTGTCCTACTGCAGATGTATGAAATTCTATCAGCATTATCTTGACAGGCATGTCAACTCTTCTGAGAAATTCCTATCCATTATTTTATAAGCTTTATTGAAATTTTGCATTTTATTATTAGATACACAAGCTGTACAACACAAGTCATACTTTATGAAATTAAACATAACATAAAATTAGTTATTAGTACCAGGAAATAACAATACCTTTGTCAGTATAAAGGGAGCATAAACTGTAAGATAATTGGGTCAGATTTTGTACAGTATCTTTATTGCATCAGATCTACAACAATCTATTGCACAATTGTTACCTTCTTTGCAGCTTTGCAATTCGTATTATACAAATCGCAAGTGTCTCAGAAAGGTATCATAACTTCCATAATATTGAAAAAAAAACGAAACCTGAGAACTGCAAGGAGTAAGAAAAATAAAGGAATAAAAAACCCTGATCATTTGTAAATGATTAAGTAGGCTTTCCTGCTATCCTAATACACAGTACTAGGTATTACAGCAATCGAATCAAAATTGGTCAGCAGGACTGAAGTATATCTTTACCTTGATCATTACAGTAAGGGAAAATACCTCTTGAAAACCTTTATTTGCTTCTAAATATTGCATTTTTTCCCTTAAACCTGAACAATCTTCCCCTTTTTTTGTCTCACTAATAACAGCAGAAACATCTCTTCTTTTTCTTTCTTTTCTTTGTTCTCTGCTCCAACAAAGATACTAGCAATTAGCATAGAAGAGAAAGGGAGTAAAATGTCATAATCGCTAAACTAAAAGCATATAGATGGACTGATAGAGCTCTGTCAGAATTCATCATGGAAGAGAAACACTATTTCTCTCACTAACCTCATATGTGAGAATCAAGTATTTGACAAGTGATCTGAATGACCAGCTGATTTCTGTTCTCAGGTACACCCATCTGGATGAGGAGAAAATCCAGCCAAATACCTTTGACTGCTCCTCCTAGCAGGCTCTCCATGGCAATTTTCCCCATGAAACAAAGCACCAAAGGACATGCTTTAGCTTTAAAGGTTCAAGCTATTCAGATTATTTCTTTAGAGCCATCCCATTTAAACCTGTGCTGAATGGTCTTGCCAGATGCTTCCAGGATCAAGACCGAGGAGAAATAAATAAAACAAGGCATACCCGGATGTCTCTGGGATTCTTAAGTGTTACCAACACTACTTCTGTGCAAGCAAATGAAAAGGAAGCAGGAGTTGTATGTGACAAACCTGATGCTAGAAAAACAGATGGTTTGGACTGCCAGCAAACCAAGACTACTTCACCCACTGAAGCTACTCTCAAGCCAGAAAAGTACATCTGAAAATAAAAATCAAGACACGGTGTCAGTTTTAGCACCCAACCCCATCTGAGTATGTCACAAGTGCGAGGGAGATTTGCCATAAAAACATAATTTGAGTATCATCTCTCATCATTCAATACAATTTTTCAACTCTTTCAAAATTGCATTGAAAAATCTATATAATGTGTGCTTAGATTAATGAACTGTTTGAATCTGGATCAATACACACTCAAAGATTTGAACTGTTGACACCTGCTGAATACAGCTATAAGAATGCTTCATTCAGCTTATAGCCAATCAGTACTTTGTAACTACAGGGGTTCCACTTAATAAACAAGCAATCTAATATATGACCTCTGTAGATTAATTTCCTGAGAGCAAGCAAATAATCTGGATCCAAAATTTCCATGATTATACATATAATTACAGTATCACTTACCAATTAACACACTGATTTAAACCTTCTTGGGATTATGTACTTAAGTATAAAATAGGTGATTCAACCATCACTCAAATACTAAGCATCTCTTTAAGATGGCAAAATCGTGAGCCACAGAGCACTACACATCTAATTTCTCTTGTGGAAGAAAAATGTATTATGATAATAGAGATTATGAGAGAGATATCGTAATTATGTGTACTATGGCTAGCTGGGGCTATTATGCAGTAGCTGGACCACACCAATAAATATGATGAAATTGCTCTTCTTCTGTAGAGGGAGCAAAGCCTTTTATATGCTGTAGTTCATCTAAGTCTCCCACCATCCTTTACTTAATAATAAAGCTGAGTATGTGATCACAGAGCAACCTGGCCATAGTTACCCGTTGTCTAATAGATATATAAACAAACAGACAAAGATTTACGATATTTTATTGTCACACTTTTAACAAGGGCAATAATTAATGCAGATTTATATTATACAGCAGTTCTTGACAAAACTGCCTGTTACAAACGTTAATATAGCTTTCTATACAGCAGCACTGCAGTACATGAAGACAAATGAAAATCACTACACAACTCCCTTGCAGATCTTATTAAGTTAAAATATTAATTCAGGATGGCAAATGAAAATGAGGATGAGTATCCAAGAGACTATGCTCATAAGGTATATTTCCCACCACATTTTGTTTTTAATATTAAGACCTTTTTATCCACTGCTCAGCTGAATGTCTGTCATTTCCCACCTATACCCAGAGGGGAAAAAGAATTCACATCTGGAAGAAAATCATTATGTTCTTCCCTTTTTTCCCCCTGTTATCTCTATTTTGTGAGCAATCCTTTCACATAGAAAATTAGAATATATAATAAACAGCCAAATTTCAACACACGATATTGCTTGCAGTTTTGAAACTGTAAAACAGAGATAAGTAACTTCCAGAAACAAATTTTGAAAATCTGATAAATGAAACACACAATACTTAAGGAAAAAGAGTTCTAGAACTACAAAAAATGAAATCACAGCTTCAAAATGCTATATTTTCTTATAGTTTTTGATACTATGCACATTTCAGAGGGCTGTTAGTGAGAGTCACAAATAACTGATTGCTAAAAAGAATTCAAAAAACTTAGTTTACATCGTTCTTTTCCATCTTAAGATACTTCCAAAAAGTGCAGCAGTAGTTAAAGGTGTAACATCATGCAAAATTTCCTATTTGAATTTTTTTGCAATACACAAATAAATAATGCAATAGACATACATACATTCTTCTAAAACATACACATACACAATAAAGCCATAAAATCGTCCTCTGTGTCAACCACTGTAATCCAGCTTGGAGAGACTCAGAGGGTGTTGTCAGCAGCTATTAAGTAAAATGGGAAACCGAAAACAGAAAAAAGCCAATTCATAATAGCAATAATGTACAGTTTCCTCAGGCATTAACTATCAGATAATGACCAGTAGTGACTCTAAACTATATGTTATAGCTTAGGTATGGTATGATGTAGTTTCATAGCTAGGAAGTAATGCAATCTTGCCATAAACACTGACACTGTTACAAGGCTAGCTTGCATGCATGGGTTTCTCCCTCTCCAACATTATCCCACCAGGCAGCTTTATAATGATCTAAAAAATACATACCTTGACTAGTAGTGCTGCACTGAAAGAGTAAATAGAGTCCAGCATGCTGAAACAATTTTAAGTCAACGTATGTCATCTGGATGTTGGCACACTCACTTCCCATATGCCCTGAAGAGGGACAATAGCCCCTCAGATCGTACACACTCTTTAACATATTCCACTGTTTAGCCACTCTGCAGAATTCCTCACTACTGCTTCCCCCAACTCTACTACTACCTGTTACTGCAACCTCTCAGAAAGAATACTTTATCTCAGTAAGGATCTGATCCACTTCTAATAAAAAATGTGAGACACTGAGTCTTTCCACTGTCTGTAAAGGTTAATAGATCAACACTGAAGTGCCTGTAAAGGCCCTAATTGGATGAACTTCGATCATGAATGAATCTCCTGGTTGCTATCACAGGAGCCAAAAGAAAGACACAAAAAATGAAAAAAATGACATTAATTTGGACACTGGCCTGAAATCCAAGAGGTTCTGATTGAATTCCTAGCTCTGCCAGGCTTAGTGCTCTGTCTACAACACTGTGCCATGCCGTGCAGAGACAATCAAGCTAATTCTAAACTATAAAGTCCTGTATATCCACCTGGTGCAATCAGTATGTTGATGCAATTAAACTGCCTCCACAAGTGAGCACCAGCTCAGACATGTCAGCAAGCGTTTCACTGTGCCATCCAGAGTCATTTAACTCACAACATTAATCTATTCTGTCCACACCAATAAAACAGACACATCATAAATACACTGGTATTTGGGAGGACCTCAGCTACCATGATTTTAAAATAACTATGTAAGCTCAGTAGCACAAAATTTGAGTTAAGGCAGGGTAAATGCAAATTCCTAGAAAAACAAATTGTTCAGAGCACGGATTCACAAGACCTGTAAGCACAGGGTGGACTCAAGGAGCAAACCCCAATTTTGCCAGTTTAGAAGTCAGCAGAATTAATCTCACAAACCCCTTCTTTCTCATGTCAGCACTCAACTGATAACTTATTGAAGACACATCCCTATGCAGAGGATTCAGCACATTTCTAGATCTTCCCCATAAACTTTCCAATCCCACGTAACAGCTAGTAAAGGAAAACAAAAGGCACAGCTCTTTACCTTTAGGCACAAATTTCACCTGCAAAATAATGATTTATTCCAATAGCTGGCCACCTTAGTCACCCTGCTGCAAGTTTCTAAAAACCAAAGACTTTCCTAAAATTAAAGTTTTAGTGCATGCGGTACAGTTGTGCCTCAGTAACAGCATAAAGATTAGGGGCAAGGGACTCAGCTAGATTTTTGCACATTCAAAAAAATTTTTATAAGATCCTGAATTAATCAGACCCGTAAGACTTTTAGTCCTTCTGATACAAATTAAGGGATAGTGGTTCAGCTGCAGACAAGAGAAATCTTTTTAAATCATCACAAGAAGTTTTAAGTAAATAGGGGCAAGTGTTAACCATGTAGCCAGAATCTCTTAACCCTGAGCAGGAAAACAACAGGAGACAAAGGACAGAGGAGACTCCCCATCAACTGGACTAGGCATCCTCCATCTCCAGGCATCACGTCTGAATAGTACCTTTGTTGATAAAGAAGTTCACTGAGAAGCAACATACATCTGATATTTTTGTTTACAGCTGTAAGACCAAGACATAAAGGTTCTGATTATCACCATTTTGCATTTTCTTGAATAAAGGATAACTTCAACCTCTTTAAGAGCTCTAACAGACAACGGTACGTTTCTGAGTCAGCTAAACCAATACAGCCACTGTACAACGACAGCTCTCTTTTCACTTTGAAGCCTAAAACACTATGTTGAGGAACAGAGGTCAAGCATTAAGGTAACAAGGAAGAAGAATGCTTCAGAATATCTATCACTCCACTCTCCTCCTCAGGCAACAGATGATCTTATCATCGGGTGCCAAGCAGTATTATCTCCACATGCCACCAACAGCTCTCCTGGTCCACAGCACGTAACTGTTTCAGTAGCAGCCCGGTCTTGAAATCAGCCACTGCCCCCCGCCACTGCTAGGCTCCAACAAAAAGTGTAATGCTCGTTTAGGGCTTCTGTACATGCTGAGGAGAGTAGGAAATATCTAATTTGAGCATAAACTGAGAATCAAATGATGTTCACGTGGTTCTTCAGACAGATAGGGACAGAGAGAGACAGATCCCTGTCTCAGGATGACAGGGATAAGTGACTGGTCAAGATTTTTTAAAAAATCAAAACTCAAAATGAGAAAGGCTACCAGGCATAACGCTGTGCAATAGCTACTGAGTGGTCTACCCTCCAGTAACCCTCCTTGTTTACCCTACAAATTCTTATTCCCTATTTAAGAGTCTTCAGTTACTGAATTCCATGGAAAACTGATTCCTCAGATTACTCTCCTCTCAAGATGCCAAGAACAGGACAGATGTATTAGATATATGTTGTTCAACTGTGCACTGCTCCTGAAGGATACTCCTTGCATTCATACTCCTTGCTTACGTAGCAGAGACTGGTAATTCTGCACACCTTAATGGTTACTGCTCTGTCAATGCTCAGTGTTTTTTTTCTTGTGGCTGCAACTGCCTGGATTTCCCCTCATTTTCAGCTGCGTTCTCTGAACAGGGGAAAAGAACAACCACCAGCCATATACCCTCTCTGTTTTTATTTACAAGATGTGATTGCACAACTTCAGAATTTCATTTCTATTGGCCCAGCAGTATGACTTTATAAATGACTCCGTAACATTGTTGTTGCTCTATGAGTATTTTAATAGAGTGCTCCCGGAATGCTCAGAGTCTTAATCACAACCATCTTGACAAATAATCGGACACACTGTCAAAACAACTCATCTCCCATTTGGGTACATACGTGGGAATAAAAGTAGCTGCTGGATGCTACACACTTTTGCAAATCCAGCCATTTAATTTAGGTGCCCAAATGGGACCTGAGCTCTTTTAAAACCTGGCCAAATACATTCTTGAAAGGAAGAAATACAGTGAAGCTGTGTAAAGTTCATCCTTGCTTCCAGAAGGAAAGGTCTGGCTTCTGCATGCCTATGAATTTATGAGAAAAAAAAAAAAAACAAAAAAACCTTTCTCACCATCTGTGATTACAGGTCATGAACATTTCCAAAGCTCACATTGATACTTCTAACTACCTCTTTACAAGAATTACAGAATTACCTATTCAAACATAATGAAAGAGAATAGCACAGAGAGTCTACAAAGTACATGTACAAATATACAATCCACATGTGCACTAAAACCTCTCTAACACTTCCCTCACCTGTTTCTGGGGTTTCTTACATCCCTCAGGCCTTCTACAAAATACAGCAATGCTTAAAATATTTTTTTTCCTACATCAATTACCACAAACCAGTTCACAATGGTCAGTATGATAACAGATAAACAAGGAAACAAGGAAATTACAAAGAAAAGCAGAATGGCACAGTGGTGAAAAAAGCAAGAAAATCAGAGTCATTGCTCTAGCTGCTACTTCTCTGAAAATGTAGCTTTTATAAAAGTTTTTCTGACAAACAGAACTCAGTGTGCCCAACAGGTTTTCCAAAATTTCTATATACATAAAACTTATTTTTCTGTTACAGCTTGCCTCCAATACAAAGCATCAGTAGTTCAAACTGCAGCTCACATATACCTTACTGTTTTGTTCTCCTACTGTTATGGGAAATCATGGCTTTTTTCTTGTCTTATGAGGAGAGGCTGAGGGAACTGGAGTTGTTCAGTCTGGAGAAGAGGAGGCTGAGGGGAGACCTTATCGCTCTCTACAACTACCTGAAAGGGGGTTGTGGCGATGAGGGTGTTGGCCTCTTCTCCCAAGTAACTAGTGATAGGACAAGAGGAAATGGCCTCAAGTTGCACCAGGGAAGGTTTAGATTGGATGTTAGGAAAAATTTCTTCACCGAGAGAGTGGTCAAGCATTGGAACAGGCTGCCCAGGGAGGTGGTGGAGTCACCATCTCTGGAAGTGTTCAAGAAACGTGTGGATGTGGCACTTCAGGGCATGGTTTAGGGAACATGGTGGCGCTGGATTAATGGTTGGACTTGATGATCTTGAAGGTCCTTTCCAACCTAGTGACTCTGTGATTCTGTGATTACCATGAGATGAGTCTCCAAGGAACAATGAATTAATTTCCCATTTAATTTTTTGAAACAAGATACCAAGTTTCAGTATGATTTGGAACGTAACACTACTCTCTCTATAAACTGGAAGAAATTTCACCAGCCAGGATGATACACATCTTCAAAAGTTGACCAAGCCAGTGGGGTACTTCAGATGTAGCCAGAGCAGGAGATAAGTTATCGAAAAAATGTACTGTACAAAATAAGAAAGCTAAAAAGGAGAATGATTCCGGTAGCAAAGAACATTCCTATGCTTAAGATGGAGCAGGCAAGCCAATCTGTTCCTAAAAAAACATTTATTAATCCTTTTTATATATTTGCAAAAAGTATGTTCACTCCCACAGCCTTCTTCACAATCATCTTAAACTCTCTTATTAAATAAACTACAGTTACCATCTATTTCTGAGCACATGGCTGACTCCTCAGGTGACCCAATTTCTATTGCTGATATTCAAGAAGCTGTTAATTCTTTTCATCTGGCAAAGACCCAGTTCCCAAATAGCTTATTACTGATTTTTATAACACCTCTATTGACAAAATGACACAGAAGCAAGGTAGCTTGCATACTGACTCCTCAACCCACCTAGTCAGCTACCTATCCTCCAGCACAGCCTTGATGCACAGCGTGGCCAGTCACATGCCAATACATTGGAACGCCAGAAATGCTGAGTGCATCTGCACTCCAAATGTTACAGTAGCCTCATGGCACTGCTTATGATTCCAGGTAGAGAAATAATTAAAACAGCTTCCTATATATATATATAAAGAAGTTTAATTTAATGAGAAAGCTCATCTGAGCCTCAGTCTCTTGGAATGGGTTTGCTTTTTATTTTGTATTAAAAGTTTGGCAATAACCTAAAAATTAGTCATCTCCCAGTGGGGAGAGACAGAACTTAATAGCTGCTCTGCTACCATGGAATGCATTTCCATAGGATTGTTTTGCACTGTACAGTAGCTTCTCATCAAAAAATTAGGCTGCACGCTAGTCATTGCTCCCAGTATCAGTTGTTCCATTCACAGGGGACAGACAGCTCAAAGGACTACTGAGGTCTTTGACCTGCAGGTCAGCAGTTCAACAAACATGGCCAGGCAGCTAAAAGTCATCTTTAAGTAGATCTGATCTATCTTTCAGTCCTGTTTTTTTGTAAAATGTCATCAGCATTTGAGACAGAATGGAGGGAGGTACCTCCTGACTTTTGAAACAAAATCTACGGACTGAATAAAGTCTCTTATGTCTCGCAGCAGCTCCCTCAGAACAAGAACAACTTAAAAACAACATGGAGAAACCACAATACTACTTCTCTAACAGCTGCTGAATGAACACAGACTTTATAAGTAATCCCATGTAGCTCTTGTAGTTATGAAATTATGGGAGGGGAAAAAAAAGTATATGTTACTGATGATATACCATCATCTGCTGTAGCAGATGCAGACGGTTTTATGCTTCTTCTGCCCCCCACTATAGAGTTTTTTTGGCAATGCAGTCTTTTGGCAAAAATTCTCCCAGATACATGGAAGTTATGAAAGTGTAAACTAATGTAACCACTGCTTCTGCCAGAAGGCTGAACAACTAGAAAAAGACTTGGTGCTGGAATTCCGGACTTGGCAGTCCTTGGACTTACTCAAATAAAGTCTGCATAAGAAGCATGCTTTCCACTAAACCACAAACCAAACCATTTTAAAATAAGCATCTGAAATTAACTGAGTCCCTGTTGTCAAGTCAGTCAATGCCCCAATATTCAGTGTGTTCCTTAAAGCCACAGCTTTGTAACAAAAAAAGTCAAAAATTCAGTTTCACAACTAGGTTTTGGTTAGCCTTAGTTTTTAATTGCCTTTGAATTTGCATCTTTTGAATGCCCCTTACTGGCAACAATCTAATGACCTCTCCTTTTGCAGAAAGATCAACACAGTTTTTGTAGAAGGAAATGTGCGCCTCTTACACATTAGAGTTCTCTGAAGAAATAGCTGAGCATGCTGGCATGAAAGATCATTGTAATAAAGTCTACTTGAATTCAATAAAATTCCCTCATTGACGCTGGTATGGGTGAAGACTAGAAGTGACCTGATGGGGGCCGGGGGGGAAGGCACAAGAAAAATAAGATGTGAGTTTTTTCAAAGGAGGAATTCAGTGAAGTCCTGCAGGGACCTATTCTAGATCCACAGCTGCTGCTGTCTAACATATTACCAAATTATCCAGGAAAAGGGTGAAATGACCCTTATTTTGAAGTGAACCATCAAGGGTTGTAGATGTCACCAAGTTATTCAAGTAAGTAAAAACAAAAACTATCTGACATGAGTTACAGATGACTAACTATATCATGACAAAATGACAAATGAAATCCATTCTTAATAATGGCTTAAAACAATTCTACATGACATACACATGGATGGGATCTGAAATAGCTGACACCATGCATGACAAATTTTGGGGTTATAGTAGAAACCTTTATGCAGTCTAAGCTCAATGCGCAGCCCTAGTCAAGCATGCAAACACAATTTTACAAAATTTTAGGAAAGGAAAAAAAAAATAGAAAATTATGCCACAACATAAATGAGAGGTTCATCTGCATCTTGAACACTGTGTACAGGTATGGTTGTCTCTTCTCAGAAAAGACAACAGAACCAGAAAACAAGGAAGGACAACCAGCTTGGTGAAAAGCATAGAACAGTTGTCATGTAAGGAATGACTAAAAAAATAAGGAATCTTCATCTGGCAAAGAAGTAACTGGAGAGTTTATGATAAATGCCGTAGATGTCTACAAAATCACAAGTGAAGGAAGTAAATAAAAAACAATTTTTCAGCATTTCCTCCAAAAGAAACAGGAGTCATCAGATGAAATTAGCAGGTGGAAGGCTCAGAAACAAAGTGGGTTTTTCTCCTGTGAATGTAGCCAATCTGTGTCATTCACTGCCAGCAGATGAGGTTTATGCATAAAGTGTTCATGTGTTCAAAGTTCAGTTGGACCAATACATGGAAGGGGAAAAAAAAGAAAAAAAAAAAAAAGGCATGCAGAACTATTCAATTTAAAACCTACAGCTAAGGAAGTCCCAGACAACTGGAAATCAGAATATACAGGTGAAGTACGAGAATGGGTTTCCCAGTTCTTACACTCCTTTCACCACTAAACTTTGGTATTGGTTATCAGCTGGAACAAGGTATTGGCTACTAAAAGCTCTAGTCGAAGCCTTTACAGTATTCTCTATAGCCCTTACTGAAGAGGTACGTTTTACAGTAAAGGACAGTCTCTTCCAAATTCCTGCAATTCAGCAAGCACCCCATCATACATGTCAATATTGTACCTGTTCTAGCTAAGTTCCACTGAACAGGAAGAGCTGCTGGAAGAAAAGTAGAAAGGAGATGTGACAGAAGTCATTTCATTCTTCCCTCACTGTCAGTATATGGCTACTTCTCCTAGGGGTTTTCGTTCCTTTTCCCACTCTACACCCTTGTACTATGAAAACACTGCAAATAAGATTAAATTACTCTTCTACAGCAACAGTACATTTGCAGCAGTTAGGATGCAACATGATAGAAATTAAGTTATTGCCAGATTTGGTGCAGGTGTCATTTTTCTTTAGATTACAGTATTGCAGCTTTCTCCCTCAAAATCCTTACGGCAAGATTTTGAAATGACATCACAGGTTACAAAAGAAGAACAAGCTTCTCATAAATTTCTACTACCCAGGCACTCCAATATGAGCTTTTTTTACCATCTACCTCATTTCTCTGCCAATAGAATGCAAAATCATCATTAGTCTTTCCAGCATGCAGCAAATTAAGTTCCAGTGAATTGTCTCTTCCAGTTTCAGGTGTGTGCAGATAAGCTGTTTTCCCCTGCAGCTCTCCTAAGGGGCATACTTACCTTTTTACTGAACAACTGCAATTGGTGCAGATTTTAAGAACTTCTGCCAGAAGATGCACAATATTAGTGCCACTTTAAAGAATGCTATTTAATCACCAGATATCAGGGCAGTGCAGAGTGTGGTGCGTAGGAATTAGCTATTCAAAGACACAGTCTTACACTAACATACCCTGATGTAAGCCGACTTTGTGGTTTTCCTTGAATATGAACTCAACAGCCAAGGGTGCTTTATACCACTGTAAGTCTAGATATTATTGTGGCATGTAAGACATATCAGACAGCTTTTTGTAGCTCACAAGACACAGAAGCGTATTCTCAGAGCACCTGTTGCCAGAATAAATCTTACACTGACCACAGGAAGGCAGGAGAACAAATCTCTATTCATAAATTGGATCCCAAGACCTTTATACCAGGCTGTATAAACCTTTATTCTGACTCTGCACGGCTACTTGTCTGTTACGTCTTTGTGACGAGACACTCCAAAACTCAACACTATTCCTCCTGTGATCTGCAAGTGGTGAAGGACATCACATCCCACCTGGCTCTATACTGTCAGTGTGGACCTTCATGTCACTTCCCACAGCATCCTGTATGGGTAGCATACAGGAAACCACAACTGCTTCCTGTATTTCCCAATATTGTATAGTTAAGTGACAAAGATAAGCTTTTCCTAGTATGTCAGACTCAGGATAAAATTTTTAAAGCCATCAGAAGTGATTCAGGAATTTAAATTTCCAATAGTGGCTTAGATTCCCAGAAGCTTAACTTTTATGAGAAATAAAGTGAGATTGGGAGATCCCAAAACTCTCCTAGACATTTTTTTGAGAATATGGTCATTTCTCCAGATATGAGCTTCTCTCTTCACTATCTTCATATGTTTTTCATGTTTGTTCTCCTACTTCTGCTATCCTCTTAACCAACCTAATTATCTCTTCTTCATCCTTTTAAGGGAGACTCCTCTCTTCACACATTTACCCTTTCCTCTGTAACACCTGGAAGACAATGTACCAAAAAGAAAAGATGGTATTTTGGATTCAAAGGCTTCTTCCTCCACTTTAGTAATGTTCTAGAAGCCATTGTTATGTTGGGGCTAGAGCAGTAAAGAAGAAAGATTCATACAGTAGTAATTCACACTCCCAGCTCACGAGCTACACACTATTGTAATCTTCAGTGCACTGATGACACAGGGAGATATGTGGTCCCTACACCTGGAAGCCTCGTGCTAGACACAGGATCCATTTTATGGATGGAATGCCAGCTGTAACGCCACAGTTATCTTTCCCCTTTTGCTGCAGTAGGACAGGGCATATTAAGGTTACCATGAAGAACTCAGAGGTGGGGGATACCAGTTCAGCAGTAAGGCAGCTATGCAGTCTGCACCCCACTTGCTTTAGATCTCCACAGAGGCCCCAAGCTGCCTCCATTTCCATGCTATTTCAAGAACTGCCACACTTTGCTCTCACTACACTGCAAATTTAAAGGGCAGCAGAACACTATAAAGGACAAGGCTATTATCCCCGGGTCATCACAAAGCCCAGCAATCTCCAAACAATCACGGGTTCAGATAATAGAGAGGCTCATTTCCGCAGGCTATAGAAGTATGAAGGAGGGGTCTCCTGAGCCAGCACACAACTCACAGCCAGTTGGCGAGCTCCCCTAGTCACTGACAGACAGATTCTTTCCCTGAGGCCAGCTGGCTCAGGAGGAGGCAACAACAGTGAGGCTCTAGGGCTTCAACACGGACAATCATGTAAGAGAGAGATGGAAGAGACCTACCAGGTCACCAAGTTCATTTATCTGCCAATGCAGGAAAGGATTTATGTGTAAGAGTATAACCAGTACACCAACACTTGAAGACATATTTTCACTTCAAACCTTAGTGATCAGCTCTGACATTTGGATAACTGAGGCATCTGGGCTAGACTAACTCAGGTCACCAAGGTCTCACTCATCAGAATATGGAAATAACCACTACCTCCAAATTAATACAGCAATTAGGCACTGCCAATACACCCTGCTTAGTTCAGAAATAACTACTCTACAAAGCAGAAGATCCTTAAGAAACTTAAGCAGAGAGATCTTTTTTCAACAAAAGAGAAAGTAAACAAAAGACAGAATGCATTCAGAAGCATCTAGGATAGTTTACTGCTAACACACTACAAAGACTTGATGTTTATGCTCATATAATGCTACTGCCAAGCATTTGTTGGCTTGGATTATGAAGGCCTCTATCTACATTTTTTTTTGCTTCTAATGCCTAGGAAAAGGTTGAGCTGTTTTCAGTGAACAAAGTACTTCAAACAGACATAGGTTTCAGCCTTTCCTGGACTGTCTTGCCAGCTGCTGCTCTGCTGGTTCAGTCATCTTCTGCATCAAATAACGCTGTTCATAAAGCTACCAAGGTGCCCCAGTTATACGTACTGAAATAATTCTTTTGCCAGTATACTCTCCTTTGGCATTCAAAGAGGCAGCTGATTTTAGGATTAGGGTGCCTGTTAGAGTGCATTGTGCTGCTCCTATGTTACACAGGCCACACCTGTAATGTGGTATTTGGTACTGACAGGCTACAGTTTTGATCCCTCAAATATGGGCAACTTCTGTTTTTCTCAGCCTAAGAGGCTTTTAACATTAACATTCTTTAACATGTGTTTTATCATCTGTTGTTCTACCAGAGAGTTACTGCTCTGCTACTCTTAAGAACTGCCCACAGACACATTTGCAATACTGCCTAGCAGGCATCCCTCTGAACTTGCATCCCCTGTACTAGAACAACAGCTTCTTCTTGCAAGTCCACCATAGCTGGGGGAAAAAAAAAAAAAAGAGATGTCAGATTCACAAGAAATGGTGTGTATTAGAAAAACCACAGAGCTGCTTCTAAGAGAATCAAAGGCACACAATCATGAAACAGGGACAGTGGTAGTATCAGATGTCATGATCAGCAAAAGCAAAAAAGTCAAACACCAGTCAAACTGTTTCTCAAAGAAGAAACATCAGCTGGTTACAGAGAACCATTACTAACCAACTGGATTATAAAATAAGACAGCTTGCAACTCTGCCCTCTACTACCTCCAAATTCTGTGTTTTTCAGCAGAAAGGCTAATGCACTTGCAGCTGGATGCACAGGTAACACGGGGAATTGTTAAGCACAATTCTTAAGCAGAGATTCTTTGAAGGAGCACAAAGTGGTCTGTGCAAACTACTGTATTTAACAACACAGCAACAGAGAGATCTGCACAGACCTGAGCACTGGTAGCGTGCCTCCACCTTCAGGAACACTATCCAGGCTATATCACATCTTCAGCTTCTCCTGCGAAAGGATGCCTTGGACTCAGCAGCTATGGAGCTAATGGACTTGTAAGATAAGGAAAAATTACAAAGATTGACTACTAATGCTACATTCCTCTCTACTGTTTATTGGATTCAGATCACAGCGAGGCTGTAGAACAAGTCCCTGTCACACTATTGTGAGCTGTGCCTTTCCTGCCACTGATATGATTTGTTCATGGGCTCCAAATGAAGGGCTAGTTTACATACCTATTACTGCTGCCACAGAAGAGAGCAACATGCTATCTGCACATGAAGCTTTCCCTTTTCAAAAGTATAAAGACAGAAAGGACATGATAAACAGCATCCCTCCAGCAGTAGATGCTAGTGGCGAGAACAGAGCTAAACAGCAGCAGTACCCCTTCTAAAGCTACAAACCTGACCTTAAAAAAGGAAGTAGTTTGTAATCATTGTTTTTAAAAACTGTGTGCCACACACTTAGGATAAAAATTCAAGTGTTCTTCTGTAGGGCCACTGATCATATCAAAAGGAATGTAATATGTCATCATTCCTCGTATTAAAATAGAAAAATCTTTGCTGGCATTTCTTCACTATCCAGGGCTACGAGCTCTTTTTTGAGAAGTTCAATATAACCTGAGACAAACCTTGGAAGTCCAATCTGAAGCAAGTCTCCTGTGTGCAGCATCTCTTAATGATATGGAGTGGAATCACTACACATGTGTAGATCCACCCAAATGTAAAATTAGGAAAAGTTCCTGTACATCCGTCAGGGCACTGCCTTTCAAACTTTACGATCTTCTACTCACATGTTTTCCAGAAATTCCTGAACACTGCAAACGGGGTTCTCCTACTTCACCCAGATCATAAAGAATGGTTCTCATGGAAACGTCTCACTTCTAAGCCCCTGTTTAGTGTACATGACAAAAAAAATTAAAAGCTGCACTCTGTAGAAGCTATAGTGCCTTCATCTACAGAAACAAGCTGTGCTCAAAAACTGCTTAGCTTACATTATTTGCAAACCATCCACAAGCTCCATGGAATTTGATACAGCAGATATGCATAATACTTGCTGCACTTGAGGCTGCCATAGGAGATATGTCTGCTGAATCAGCCTTCAAAAGCCAGACTAATCATAAGCCTTGGGTAGCACGAAACCGTTCTCATGAGAGCACAACGAATTAAGTGTGTACAAGAAAGTCTGCTTCACTAATAGATCCAAGGTATAAGGCTTCGTAAATTCACCAGAAGATGATCCATGTGAGGACAGTGGAAGAACTTTGGGTAGGCAGGAAAGGCAATCAACTGACAGCATAATAATGTTCTCAGATGGGCAAGGCACAGAGAGCAGCTGCTCCATCAACCACCCCACTGAACTCATTTCCCAGCAGTGGTTAGAGAAGCAGTTCTGTGAGTCAAAATTTTATAGGCATCAGCAGCAGAAGAAATCTGGCTGTTCCTCTTTCAATAGCAAAACAAGCAGAAGGAGGATGTTACACAGCTACTTTACTGAAATCAAGCATTTGAAGCCCTGGATACCAGAGTATCCCTTTTGCCACCTTATAACAAACTACTTCACCTGCCCATATGCAAGCCCATATTCCAAAAGACATGGTATGGTGGTAAACATTAGAGAGTTGGAAAATCAGACTGTGATCATTAAGGAAGACCATTCTGTAACTTCAAAGATTGTTTCTGCCAACACTCCTAGCACGCTGTCAGATAGAGGTAACATTCAGCTGTTATCTATAATATGCCAGTTATACCGTGTCTTAAGGCAAACATGCTTACCTGCCACAGCAGTTCCCAGTTCAGCTACTCACTATGATCAAACCATTTGCTGTCACACCAGTAAAGACAAAATTTATGTCACCTTCAGACATCTAGAAGTAATGCATTTAAAGAAGTGCATTAAAATTCTACCACTGGATGAGGGTCAATCACCGTATGAACACATCACTTTTTCCTTAGGCTATGAAGGGAGCCCAGACAACTCTGTACAGACTACTGGTTAACACTGCCTAAGAAGCGTTCCACCTCACGTAAATACACTTCACCAAATTCAGCTGCCTGAAAAGCTCTCAGACAGGAACACAAAAACTTTTCATGTTACATGGTATGTTTTACATGCACAGCCAAACCCAATACAACACTTCCATAATGTTTTGGGGAAAGCTAGGGACAGCTGCATGTGTGCTCACTGATGTGACATGAGGCTGTAGCAAAAGAAGTCAGAAACTCTCCTAAACAATGTACTGATTCAGTTGGTCTCAATGGAAATTAGCCATTCAGTATTGTGTAAAAGACATAAGCATCTTCCGATACAGACCAAATGAAAACCACTACAGTTTTCTCTCCTCTAGACAAAAGCCAAAAGAATTCATAAACAGCAGTGGATGTGCAAAAGCAAACAGTGGATTCATACTTTTTTTGCTTCTTTCTTATGTATGAAGGAGGATTAAATAGTTTTCTTCTGATTAACTTTCATTTATCCAACAAGAATTCAGATTTAGCACCAAGGCTGACATTTCCCAGCTGTTTGCAAGAAACAACTATGTTTTATTTCAACATATTTTGTCTATTTTGATGAGCATCTTGTTTAACTCTTACAGCTTTACATCTTGCCTTATACTACTCCTAAACATCAGGTATAAGCACAACACACTCCACAACTGTCACACAGAAGCCTGTGGCTCGCCTGTCAAGGGGACCCTGACAGAACACTAACATACCCGTGGCTCTCCAGCAAGCTGACGCCTGTGTCCCCTGGCTCCACCAGCTGCAAATGCACTAGGTATTCAGCTTGCTGCCCTGGTCAGGATGGCAGGGGAAGGCCTGATTTCACAGATCATACGCACACACCTACATAAGGAGTTCAGTCCCTCTCTGTCAGGTTTCTCCTGCTGGAGACCTGCAACATCCTATTACTTTACTGTGAAGGAAAATAAAATCGGACTATACCTTTTTTCCTTTGTAAGTTTTTCCAACTTATCATCATACTCCACCACTGTATTATTGGCAGTGACCATACAAGCTTTGCAGCCATCATACAGAAACCAGACGCAACTGTCACAAGTCCTGTGTAAGGAAAGGTACACAGCTGCATTGTGCCAGGGACAGATTTCTTAAGATTCCGGTTCTTCCTTCCTCCAGAGGAAAGAAACACACATTGATATGAGAAACAACACTAAAGACTTCTCCTTTGTATCAGGTGTGAGAGTTGGTGAGTCCATTATTCCCAGTATCCATATTTGATCAACAATACTGGCAGCATGCAGAATGGCTTCTCTCCATCCTGTCATACATAGAGCCCAAGAAATCTTTTTATGTCTTCCCCCTCAACTTGCAAAAAGCAAGTTACAAGATTACTTTCATTTTTTGTCTCCTTATAGATACACTGAATAGATGGCTCCCATCATGGCCCTGCATGTTTATTCTAGTAAATTATTCAACTTATTCTGTGTGGGGCAAATTAATTTCTAAAGCAATTCAGCTGCTACTCCATCTACAGCATATATACTTGCTGGAACAGATGAATTCTGCCATGCAACATCGTATCTGGTTTTCTTCAGCACTTACACAGAACTTTTATTCAAATAAAACTACTCTTGTTCCCTTGACTCCCCCATACCCCTCCACAACTGATGTTTCTTAGACATAGTATAGTGCTTATTCTTGGGAGTAAAAAATTTTCAAAGAAGTTGATAAATTTTGTGAACCTAAAAACCACTTTACATTTTCCAAATCTTCTCCACTTGATTTGTCACAACAACCCCATGCAATGCTACAG